>NW_023416284.1:152979639-153042139 GCF_014176215.1 Rousettus aegyptiacus
TAAATAATTTAGAATTTAAAAATTACAAGTCCAGCTGACTTCAACTACCTGATATAGATTACCTACAAATTTATTATCAAAATATTTTTAAAATTTTAAAATTCATCTTAATATTAGGGTTAAGAATGTTATGTATTTCATCTTTCTACCCAAAGGAGAAATTTTAAAATATTTCTAATTCAGGGCATCTATATACTGGAAAACTCTAGTTATTAGGAAGTCCTACCTTATTTTCAGTTAATTTGCTTTCTATAAGGTTTTCACTTTTGTCAAAGTAATGCTGTCTGTAACAACATAGCTTAAGTATTTTTCAATTTTTCAGAACCTTAAAATAGTGAATAAACCAATTATTTCTCCTAGGTAATATTTACAGAAACTTTAATTACTTTTCATACAAAGCCTGAAATCTGTCAGTCTCTTTTAAAATGTGGTGACCTGAATTGAACACAACATTCCAGGCATTACATCATTGGTACAAGAACTTCATAGGATAAGAATGCTCCATTTCTAGTGATGCAGCCTAAGAAAAAATTAACTTTTTTGACAAGTGTGATGTTTCAAAGCCCCGTGGTGTTCCAAAATCCCAAGTGTTTCTCATATGTATTGTTTTCAAGCTAGGTCTCCCTTTACACCATTCTATTTGCATGAGTTCTGCAATATGATTTAAAGGGAAAACTGGTGCCCTCACTGAGTAGTTCCATTTAACAATGTTTCCAGCTATCATTCATTTGCTCATGCACAGCACAATCCAACAAGTGACTTCAAAGACCACAGAATAAGTTATCAGCTTGCTGTAGGCTTGACATAATGAAACTGTCAGCAATTTTTTACTCCAGTGAAATAAATAGCTCTGAATAATAATTATGTATTTGTTTAATGTTATTACTTCTCAAGGCATTTTCCAATTATTGATTTACAGTACATCATGTAAATAGGCAAAAATACATTTTTGTTATTATAGGACTTACCACATGTGAAAATATATTAGCCTTATCTTAATATATAATCTTGAAAATCCTTCTAGAAAAGGAAGTTCTCTGATAGTAAGTGTAGATAACTTTACTTTCGTGGTAGCTCTCCAGTGTGAATTTTACATCCTATTTTTGTCTTTTCATTCTAAATGCCTTATCAATGACTAACTTTCTGCCAGTATCTTTCTGTGAATGGTCACAATTTCAACTCATGCTGTCATGATTTCCTTTGGGGAAATAACTAGGACAGTTATAGTGAATGCTAGTTGGGTGAAATTTTGAGGAAAATTTGAGCTTCTTTGACTTAGCTTCAAAAGAAGATAGTGGAAGTAAGTGATTATTGAGCACCCTTTATGGTGCAGGCACTAGACTGAGATATTCTAGAGATATGTTTGAATTTATCTTATAAGATCTTGTAAATGACATATTATTTTTGTCTTATAAATGAAAAAAATCTCGACAGAACCAAGAATCAAAAAGGTTAAATAGTATATCTGACTCAATATGAGAATGTGATTCAGCTGAGATTAAACACAGATTTTTATAATTCTGGATACATTCTCTTCCCTCAGAAAGAGCTTAGATGAAAGTGATTATGCTTAGTAGGGAAATAAGAAATTCTTTTAAGCATCAAAAAAAAAAAAAAAACCAAAACTGTGGCACATCCTCTTTAGGTGTCAGCATAGAGAGTCTAGAGACATTAGAACTCTAGTTTCTACATGCTGCAGGGCTAACGAGGTTTAAATATGAACACTGTCTTAAGGAGGTTCCAGGTGAAGAAACAGACTACATATTACATTATACTTCCTTGTCAGAGTTGAACGAAATTCAGAAATTCAGTTACATAGCCTAGTAGTGAGAGTTTACAAGCAAGAGATCCTAGAAGATGTCACAGAATCCACATACATTGGGACTGCAAAGAGTTACATAAGACATCTGGTACATAACTATCACTAACTTGTAAATGTGATCTTGCTCCTTCCATTTTCGCCTACTTATGCCAACTTCAAGATTAACATTTACTCATCTAACTTGTCCTTTCAACTCCCAGCTGTTTGATTTTCTTTGCAAAGATAAAGTAATAGGGTGATATGTTATATCTTTTGACTTTTATGGGCTCAAAAACAGCTAAGTTACTTCAAATTTTCCATATCTTGAACATCTAACAAGGCTTTTGTTGTCAATGAATTTGTTTTTCACAGATGGATGGCTTGCTTACCAGCTGTAGTTTGATAGTTTTTACAGTCAATTTACTTAAGAACAAAGGCTTCTGTAGCACAAAGGTATTTTACTTAGCTGACAAATCCAATGCCAATGAAATCTAATTTCATTGGCATATTCAAACCACCATATCTGACCTTGCTCATAAATCTGTGACTCAGAAGTTAGGGAGTAGCTTGAGTTTAGAAACCCCTTTAGAACACGACTAGAGTTGGAAGGTTACCAGAGAGAGGAGAAGAGAACCATTTGAAATTTTGGAATGGAAATCAGAACACCAAATCCTGACTCATTACAGGAAGAGAAGAATATTTAATCTATTATATAGTAACCCGCCCTCCAAATCCATCCATGTAGCTTATATTCAAGGAGCACCATGTCCTTGGATTCAGGGAGACTACAGGTACTGGAAACATGGTGATAATCAACTCAGTTGTTCTTTCACATTGCTCAATTTCCAGTCAAAGAGAAATTTTTGTTTCTTACATTATATGATGTAACAGCAGTATGTGTAATGTGTTTTCAGGACTGTTAATGAAGGTGAATAAAGAAATTATTTAAACTGAATGTTTGGAGGACTACCAAAAAAAACCCATGATTCAAAACAATTTTCCACTCAGATGCTATACCTTTAGAATTCCATTAATTTGTATGTGTGTGTTTTTTTTTACTTTGAGTTATATTTATATTCCCAAGGTTAACCACATGTTTCAAATATTAATGTGATATTAGAACTTATCAGACTGCCTTTCTCTTAATAGAAGAAACTCAGAGTTAAGAATTTTTTATAATACTAACATGAAAATAAGTTTGTATATAATTATTAAGTAAAAAAGATAAACAGAAAATTACATTCATATATACATGTGTTAATCTATACATATGGTCACAACTATTTAAGATAAAAAATATTTTAAAAATTGGAAAGAAATACAACAAAACAGTAAAAATCATTTTTACTAGAATGTGTATTCTTATATTTATTGGTTCTGTATTTTCTAAATGCTTTCTGTATGTTTTAACTAAATTTTTAAAATAACAGTAGGCTCTTGAAAAAAATGTTTAGTATGCATTTCACATTGTTTTAAAAGATAAAGGGAAACACTAAGATTAAAACCTGGCTCCTAATGTACTCTCACTGTTCCTCCTCCTATAAATTGCCTGGATGGCTCTCCAGGAGCTGTCAGTCCAGGATATGCTCCCACTTCACTTACAATTTTGTAAATGATATGTTCCCCTGACCTTGGTCAGTTCTCATGCCCTACCTTCAGAGTAGTATAAAGACTTCTCTATAACTTTCCCCATGTCTGTAAATGCTTAGTTTCTACATGTTACAATCACATTCCTCCATAATCTATTTTTTATAAGAAGTTGTTTTTCCCCAGAAAAGGTATTTAAAATATATTTCCACAAATGTCATTCTGCTATTTTTTGGGAGATTCATCTTCTGTGGTATTTTATGTGCCACATCTAGAAACAGTCCCTTAACACATTATGGCGTTGTTCTTTTTAATATGACAATGACATATTGAAATCTCACATAAGTCTGTTTTTCTACTTTGTTCCTTCAGCCTTATAATTATTTTTCTGAAGCATCATGGTGTAATTACTAATTGATTAGGGTGTCATTAATACACAATACAATAAAAAGTGCGAGGTACACTAGAGGGGTTCAAAAACATAATAGATGAAGCAGAAAAAAGAATCAATGAACTGGAAGACAGAGCAGTAGAATGCTCCAAACAAAGCCCCAGAAAAATAAAATAAAATAAATAAAATAAAATAAGATAAAATAAAATAAAATAAAATAAAATACAGTAAATCTAGCTTAAAGGACCTTTAGGAAAATATCAAGAAGCATAACATTCTCATTACAGAAAGAAGAGAGAGAGGAAAGGGCAGAACATTCATTTGGAAAATAATAACCAAATACTTCCTTAACTTGAGAAGAAAACATATTCAGTCCCAGGAAGCACAGGCAGTCCCAAAAAATAAGAACCCAAAGAGATCCACACCAAGATACATTACAATTGAAATTGCAAAGCATAAAAATAAAGAGAGAACCTTAAAAGTGGCAACAGTAGAAAAACATGTTATATACAAGAGAACTCCCATAAGACTATCAGCAGATTGCTCAGCAGATATTTTACAGGCCAGAAGAAAGTGGCATAATATATTTAAAGTGCTAAAGAAAAAGAACTTCCAACTAAGAATACTCGGCAAAGTTATCATCTGAAATTGAAAGAGAGATAAAGAAACAAACAAAAGCTAAAGGGGTTTAACACCACTAAAACAGCCTTATAAGAAATATTAAAGAGACTTCTTAAAGCTTAAGGGAATATATACTGTTATATGTGAGCCTCATGATAACTACAAAACAAAAACCTGTATAGGTACACAAACAATAATGAGAAAGGAACCTAAATATAACATTATAGAAAGCCATAAAACTACAAAGGAAGAAATCAAGAGAATAAAAAAGGAATGGAGAAGAAATACAGAAGAGCTATAAAACAATGAACAAAATGGCAATAAATGCATGCTTGTCAATAAGTACTTTAAAAGAAAATGGACTGAACTGACCAATCAAAAGACATAGAGTGCCTGAATTATTGATAAGAAGAAATGATCCAGCTGTATGTTGCCTACAAGAAACCCATATCAGATATAAGGACACACACAAACTGAGAGAGAAGGGATGAAAAATGATATTTTATAAAAGTGGACCCAAAAGACAGCTGGGGTAACTATACTTATATGGGACAAAGTAGAGTTTAGAACAAGACTGTGATAAAGTACAAAAATGTTTATTACATAATTATAAAGGGGTGAGTCCAGGGAGAAGAGATAACATTTGTAAATGCATCCAACACAGGAGCACCTAAATGTATAGAGGAAATATTAACAAGCTTAAGGGAGAAATTCACAGTATTACAATAACAGTAGGAGACTTTAACATATCACCTACATCAATGGATAAATCATCCACACAGAAAACCAATAAGGAAGCATCAACCTTAACTAATACATTAAACCATATGACTTTAATAGATATACACAGCACATTCCATCCAAAAGGAGCAGGAGACATATTATTCTCAAGTGCACATGGAACAATCTCCAGGTTAGATCATATAGTAGGGCACAAAATGAGTTTCAATAAATTCAAGACTGAAATTGTATCAAGCATTTTCAACCACAATGCTATGAAGCTAAATATCAATTACAAGAAAAAAATGAAAACTGACAAATATGTGAAGATTAAACAACATACTACTGAACAACCAATAGGTTAACAAAGAAAACAAAGAAAATATCAAAAAATACCTGGAAACAAAAGGAAATGAAAATACAATATACCCAAATCTATGGGATACAACGAAAGCAAATATAAATGGAAAGTGCATAGAGTTACTGGTCTAACTCAAGAAAAAAAAAAAAAATATATATATATATATATATATATCAAACAAACAATCTAACTTTACAATTAAATAACTAGAAAAAAAAAAGAAAAAACAAAGCCCAAAGTTAGTCGAAGGAAGGAAATAATAATGATCAAAACAGATATAAATGAAATAAAGACTAAAAAGACAACGGAAAAACTCAATGAAACTTAGAAGTGGTTCTTAGAAAAGATAAACAAAATTGACAAATCTTCAGCAAGACATACTTAAAAAGGAGAGAGCTCATAAATAAAATCAGAAATGAAAAAAATTTTAAACATACTAAAGACAAAGAATCACAAAGGACACTGCACAATTATACAGCGACGAATTGGACAACCTAGAAGAAATGGATAAATTCCCAAAAACATACACTGTTCTTCCAAGTCTGAATCAGAATAAAATTTTTAAAAACCTAATTAGACCAATTACTAGTAAAGAAACTGAATTGGTAATCAAAAAACTCCCAACAAACAAAAGTCTAGAGCTAGATGTCTTCACTAGTAAATTCTAACAAACACTCAAGAAAGATTTAATACCTATCTTTCTCAAACTCTTCTAAGAAAATTGAAGAGGAAAAGAACACTTCTAACTCATTTTATTAGGCTAGCATTACCCTGATACAAAACCATACAAGCATATCGCAAAAAAGAAAATTACAGGTCAATATCTCCAATGAATATAAATAGAAAAATCCTCAATAATATAACAAACCAAATTCAACAATATATTAAAATTAAAAGAAATCATACATCATGATCAAATAGGATTTAATCTAGAGATGCAAAGATGATTCAAATCCACAAATCAATAAACATGATATATTACATTAACAAAATGAAAGATAAATATCATATGATCATCTCAGTGAATTCAATAATTCAATGAATTCAACATCTGTTTATGATAAAACTCTCAACAGAGTGAGTAGAGACAAAATGAACCTAAACATAATAAACATGACAAACCCACAGATAACATCATACCCGACGGTGAAAAGCTAAAAGCTTTTTCTTTAACATCAGAAACAAGACAATAATGCCCACTTCTGTGATTTTTATTCAACACAATATTGAAAATCCCAGCCAGAGAAATTGGCAGAAAAAGAAAAATTAAAAAGCTTTCAAATTGGAAAAAAAAAAGAAGTAAAATTTTCAGTATTTGTGGACGACATGCTTTTACATAAAGAAACCCTAAAAACTCCACACACACACATCAAAAAAAAAAAAAAACTATTAGAAATAATAAAAACAGTAAAGTTGCAGGTTATGAAATCAATATAAAAATCTATTTCATTTTTATACACTAATAATGAATCTGAGAAAGAAATTAAGAAAATAATCTCATTTATAATTGCACCAAAATAAATAAATAAATATCTAGGAAAAAATTTAACCAAAAAGGTAAAAAGATCAGTACACTGGAAACTATAACACATTGATAAAGGAAATTAAAGAAGGCACAAATAAATGGAAAGATAGTTCATGCTCATGTTGGAAGAATTAATATAGTCGATATGGCTATATTACCCAATGCAATCTATACATTCAGTGCAACCCCTATCAAAATCACATCGGCGTTTTTTCACAGAAATAGAAAAAGCAATCCTAAAATGTGTATAAAATCACAAAAGATTCAAAAAGGTCAAAATAATTTTGGGAGAGAACAATGCTAGAGGTATCATGGTCCCTGGTTTCAACTCTGTAATAAAGCTAGAGTAATCAAAACAAAATGGCATTGGCATAAAAATAGACACAGATCAATGGAATAGAATGGAGTCCAGAAATACACCTACACATAATAGTCAATTAATTTACAACAAAGGAGGCAAGATTATAGAACGGGAAAATGACAATCTCTTCAACAAATTATGTTGAGAAAACTGGACAAATACATGCAAAAAATAAAACCAGACTACTATCTTACATTATATACAAAAATTAACTTAAAATGAATAGGAGACTTGAATGTAAGACCTGAAACTATAAAATTCCTAGAGGAAGACATAGGCAATAATCCCCTTACACGGTTTTGGTGAATTTTTTTGGATCTGGCTTAAAAGGCAAGATCAACAAAAACAAATATAAATGAATGAGAATATATCAACTAAACAGCTTCTGCACAGTGAATGAAAAGGCAACCTACTGAATGGGAAAAAATATTTGCATATTATATATCCAACAAGAGGTTAATATCCAAAAATATATAAAGAACATATACAGCTCAATAACAAAAACAAAAACAAAAATCCAATTTTTGGATTTTTCCAAGGGAGAAATATAGATGCCAACAGGCACATGAAAAGACACTTCAACATCACTAATTATCAGAGAAATACCGATCAAAACCACAACGGCTATTAGCAAAAAGACAAGAATAAGTTTTAGTGAGGATGTGGATAAAAGGGAACCCTGGTGCATTTAGTGGCACTGTAAATTGGTGTAGCCACTATAAAAAATAGCATGTAGTTTCCTTAAAAATTAAAAATAGACCTACCATATGATCAGCAATTGCACTATTGAGTATTTATCCAAGAAAAACAACATTAATTCAAAAATATATACACACCCCTATGTTCACCACAGCATTATTTATAATAGCCATGATATGGAAACAACCCAAGTGTCCACTGATGGATGAATAGATATATAGATAGGCTCCTGTTTTAAATGTAGATTCTGTACTATTTCCTATTGATCCATGAAGGCTAGTGGATATATATAAAATTGACTACCGCTCAGCCATAGAATGAAATCTTGCCATTTGAGACAACATGGATGAAGCCTTAGGGTATCGCACTAAATAAAATAAGTCAGAGAAAGACAAATATTGTATGACTTCACTACATGTAGAATCTTAAAAACAAAACTAATGAACAAACAAAACGAAATAAATTCAGATTCAGTGAACAGATTTGTGATTACCAGAGAGGAATGAGCTTGCAGGGGGTGGGTAAAAAGGGTGAATGGGGTTCAAGAGTTACAAACTTCCAGTTATAAAATAAATAAGTTATGAGTATGTAATATACACATCATGGGGACTGCAACAGTCAAAATTAGGATAATCTACTAACTTTGTATGGTGGCAAATGGTAAGAGGATATAATACATTGCATTAATTTGCAATATATACAAATATCAAATCATTATGTTGTACACTATGAAAGTAATATAATATTGAATGTCAATTTTACTTTGATAGATAAGTGATAGATAGATAGATAGATAGATAGATAGATAGATAGATAGATAGATGATAGATAGACAGACAGAAAGTTGGTGAGGTCATATGATAAATAAGGCAAATTCCCTAATAACCTTAATGACAAATAAAAGAAGCCTGTTGAGAGCAGAATGTCAGCAAAATTCCAGGATACCATATCTTGCTTGTTAAGAAGTCATTGTTACACAGTGAATCCATATTAAATCAGGTGTTTAATTTCAGGGACTACTAAACAGAAAGGAAAAAAAAATCTATGATTTCCTGTGATTTAAAAGAAATAATATTGGGCATGGTTTGAGATTTGTCATCCTCTCCTGAAAGCTCATAAGGCAACTGATGAGTAATATATTTAGGAATTTTCAGAAACTCTAAGGGTATAAAATGCCAAATGCAACCAGAAATCTTATTTTCAGGGATAATATATATTTCTTTTCAAATTTCATTAAAATTAGAGGGGCAAGGATGAATTGTATTAAAGACCATGAATTTGAAAGCAGGCATTGTCAGCTGGAGTTTGAGGTCAGCATCTCAATTTCTCATCTGATTTGTATTAATCTTCTCAGATGTAAAAAGATTGTGAGGTTAGCTAGGGTTATGTCATGCAGCTGTTCTGCTTTATTGAGGAGGCTGATTCAGGGAAGCTGAGAGCTGTTTCAAGCCCTTTGGGCAAAGTCAATCCACTGGTTTCATATCACGTTATTGCCTTTCAAAGCTGAATGATGGATTTACAAGTGGATTTTAAGGAAGTTAAAAGGAAACAGAATAATTTCTCATTACACTTTATTCTTATGTCTTTCTCTGTCCATTAACCTATCTCAGGAAACATTATGCATCATACTTATTTTCACTGACAGAACTATTTGCTGACTTTCAGAAGTAAAACTACTTCCATTTTATAACATAGTTTCTGCTCATAAATTTTTATGTTTAAAAATATTTTCGATGGTATGAATTTAACATTAACAAACATATTTAATACAAGATAAAAACTACTCTATGTAAATTAGAAACCAAAATGATCATGTTAAACTCTGAAAGAGGCTCCTGTTGTTCATGTAAATTATGTATTATTCCCTATTGATGCGCGAAGGTTAGTGCATGGCATTTGTTCTCAGGAACAGATAAGTGCAATATTTACTTTTCCTTTTCCATTTTAAAGGGGATGTAGGAAGAATTTTTATATTATGTTCTTTTTTTTATACAAACTTTTCCTGCTTTAAACTACCCAATTCAGCATAGCTAGCTGAAAAGTAAAGATGCAGTAAATCACTCATCTGTTTTTTTGTTACATCTGACTATTACTTTGAGTTCCTTATACCTCCACAGTTCTCTGGTTTGTTCAGGTATCATGTTAACTACTGTCTGGATCTGTATGGACTCTATCTCACTTTCTTCCTGCTCCACTTCCCTGCCCTGCCCAAATCAAGCTGATGTTAAAAAGTAGGTGGTGTGCATTATGGATGTCTTCCCCCTTCACTGAAATTCCAGAGTAACATAAATTAAGAGCGAGACTACTGTCCAGCAGAAACATAAGAGATATCATAAACCCAAGCCAAAATGTGAGATGCTTCCAAAAGATTTTACATGCTTTCAAATGATAATAAGAAACTAAGTTTTCTCCCACCAGCTGCATCTTCCCCTAAAGTAGACATCATACTATAAACACTTATATCCATAGAAAAGTTGTGGAAAAGGGAAGGAAACAATATCAGGTGGGAAGGAAATCATTCATCAGGTTTGCATTCCATTCTTTCCTTATCTGTGAGTGGGAAAGCTTCTCCAGAATATAAGAAGGGAGATGAACTTGTCAAATTCCTTTGTAAGTATGCTAACGACAGACTTCTAGGCAAACATAACTAGTGATATTTTCTAGAAAGGTTTTATGGATAGTATGCTTCTAGTAAGATGTACCTGCTCTGGGATTGCCTATGGAAATATACAAATAAACACATAATGATAAAAACCAACAAACTGACTAACTAAAATCTATGAATCAAGAGAAATAACATGTAAGCTATGTAATTATAATCATGTATAAAATAGAGATGTATCATCACTGAAACAGATCTCTTTGTGTATGTGATTAGCCACACACATCACTTTAAGAGGTCACATGTTCAATCTTAGCCAGAGCTTGCAACAGAAAGAGACCTAGGAAGTGACAATGGCTGTGTCAGACCTCTCCGTGCTTCATTATTCCTTGAGATTATTTGTGTTCTTGCAGTTATTAGTGAAGCTGATACAAGGTAAAATCTCTGACTTTTATGAGTTTGATTTAATAATTAGATTTGTTGTGTTATCTGATCAAAAGAAATAATTCATGACTGCCTCTTTTTGTTCTAAAAGATCTCTGACCCTGTACTATCCATGTGAGTTATTGACATTTTATGATCCTCAACATTCATCTATAAGCCCTTAGAATTCCGGACTTCAGCAGATATTTTGGCACTCTATTCCAAAACTCAAAATTTCCAATTTCTGAATCTTTATGTACTGGAGCCTGCAAAACATATATACTTGCATTTTACCGAGCCACAGCTGCATTTGTTGAGAATTTTGGTTAAGTCAAGGTGTTAAATTATTGTTTTACACAGATATTCTGATTCAATAGAACAAAGCAGGTACGAGCCATTCAAAAACTTTCTGCTTTTAATCGCACCCTTTCGATGAATGAAGGATGAAGTTTTCTGCTCCTACTATTTCTAATTTTATTTTAATATTAGATTTCTGTATAATTAAGAACTTTCTAACTAATAATTTTATACCAGATTGTACACTTAGTAAGTCAATATTAGTCATTTGAATTTTAATAGTATATTGATACATGAAAGCTTAGATACTCAATTATTCATAAAACATTTATTTTATTCCTACCATGTTGCAGATGTGGTACTATGCTAAAAGCTATGACAAATATAAAATACAATCATGATTCTTTCTTGGAAGAATGTTTAATATGTATAGGGAGTAAATCAGGTAATAAAGTAAAATGTGACAAATGTTAGATTAAGTGTTGAGTGCTATGAAAACACAGAGAAAGAACTGATGAGCTGGAAGGAGGACTTAATAAAATTCTGTAGTGTTCTCTCTCTCTCAAAATAAGCCATGGTTTTAAGAGGTAAACTACAACATTCTTTATCTAAAAAGTTTTAATTATCTTGCTAAAAAATGTGACTCTTTAGTTGATTACCTTAGTTATCTCTCTCAGAACATACCGCTCTTTCTTTACTAGGCTATTTCAACTACTTTCCAAATTTTCCAATAAAGTATAAAAACCCCACAGTGTGAGAAAATTTTACAATTTCCTCTGGGTTCAATTCCAATTAACTCAAATTTTAAGGTCAGTACTAAGGCCTGCGTGATATGTCTTTTAGAGTAAACTAATAAGTGAAACAAAAACATCGACAGCTCACAGCATCACAAGCGTGGACAATTATGAAAAGGGGCACTTTTCCTGAAGTGCTTTTAATCTGAATATGAGATCTAATGACCATGTTTGATTAATATCCAACAGAGATATCTATCCAAGCTGGAGTATTTTCGTATTACTATCTGCTCAAAAAAGATGTCTTTGTTTTGAAACAGTATAACAATTATCACTCATGGTTATCGCTTCTTGCTGTTTTCTTTTTCTAGAAAAGCATTTCTTTGGTGTTTTGACATTCTGTCAAAAGAATTTCTTCAGAAAATATGCTAGTGGATAAAGTGTGCTGTTCTCCCACACGCTTACCTAACAGCTAATAGGGAGTCTTAGCAGGCTTTCATTCACTCTCAAGCACCATTACCCCTAAGTACATTAAACAGTACCCCTGTTTTTAATGGATTTTTAATCTGAAAGAGAAACCCTGGATTAATGTGTGATGTGCACTTACACTGGAGAATTTTCTTTAAAAAAAAATGAAGAGTTTCTGGGAATTCATTTATACTATTCTTTGAAATTCTGTCAAAATAGAAAATAAAAATAAGTGACTAAAAACATCACTTAAAACTTCAAAATTATAAATTGCTACAAATTGCTTTATCAATGCTGTTTTTAAGCAACCAAGGATTTCAGGCATACAAATTCTGTAAATTTCCATTACAAGGCCTGGTGCAGCTTGATGTAGTTTTCCCTGGTGAAGCAGGAAACTCAGGGTGCTTAGGGATTTTAATATGATGTGATTTCCTGAGGAATTTCTAGACAATTATAATTAGCCTCAAACCAAATGCAAATTTTCCAAGGTAGTTCTATCTCACATGAGTCTCCCAGATTTAGGCCTGTCCGATATGGATACTATACTGGATTTACAAAGGCCAATGCTCATCAAGGATTGTCACTGTGATAGTATCAGGCTTCCCTCCTTAATGGGTGGCTCAAGGATGCTCCCAGAATGGAAAGTCATATTCTTGAAAAACCTCATTTTTTCCTTTAGCAATGCCAGTCAGTGAGCATTAATTTAACACCAGACAAGAAATTGATAACCATCTGATTGATGATTTTAGCCACCTAGGATTAAGAAGGAAAATAACACTTAAGAGCCTATAAAAGACCAGAAACCATATAAAGCACTTTATATATCCATTGTCACAAGAACATTAAAAGGAAGGTAACATTCATTATTTTTATTTTTCGTATGACGATTCTTAATCATAGGAGACAATATCTGAAAAATAATAATTTTCTTCATATATTTTTTCATGTCTAGTTTTGTGTGTATTTTTTAAATACTCTAAACAAAGAGAGATCCTTAAAAAAATTCACATCTGTTCATATCACTCATCTATTTACAATCATTTACTGTTTTTGATAAAACAATGAAAACCAAACCCTTACATGCTCCTGAGGCTCTCTATACCACCTCCCCAGTCTTTCGAAGAGCAGTATTCCTTTCTTCTCTTTAATGCTCTAGATAAACATCTCTCTAATGTTCCTTCTGCTTTCAGTTCTCTCAGTGTGATGGCTCCTTCCTACCCTAGGGAGCATAAGCTGCCCTTTCCATTCAAGAAGATTTCTCCAATCCTCTCTATTCCCAGTTTGTCAAGCTAACTTCTATTAATTCTTGGAATACATAAAATTAATTCAGGGTAGTTAAAAATATTTCTGTAAGACTACTGAAATACACATTTTGGGTCTAAGAGGGCATATTCAATCTTGTTATATATTGTATAACAAGATGCCCTATTATATTTCTTCAAAGCATCCTCTATTTAGTCTCCAGAGTAGGTATTTCCAGTTTAATTAATAAACTTTTTCTTAATCATACATTTTTCATATCTCCTATAACTGCAAGAGGGTATGAGCTATGTCTACTTCATTTACTGCTGTATACCCATGGCCTAGAACAGTGTTTAGCACATAGTAGGTACCCAGTGAATTTTTGAATGAATGAATGAACCACTCTTCTGCACAATTAGCTTCCTTATTTCACTTCAAAAAAATCTTAGTTGAATTTACTCTGAATCAACATTTTAAAAGATTTTTTTCAGTTGTGTTCTAGATCTTAAAAGCAGTTAGCTGCCTTCCTGTGAAATATGGGAATTTATAAGGTTATAACATGTTTAAAAAATAAGATTACATTTGCATCTGTATATTTCATTACCATGTTATTTAACCTAAACTCAACAAAACATCATTTTACTTTTTGACACTCGCTTTACATGCATTTGTTGGTTCTGATATATATGTACTTTGGAGGAAATATGCTATTGAGTAAAAAAGAAATCCAACTATCAAAAGCATAACCTGACATTCATTCCACTATTAACATTTTATTAAACTTAAATAAAAATTAAATACCTATATTTGGGTTTCTCTATAGAAGAACGGCACATGTTTGTTTTACAATTTCTATTTTGTGTAACTATTTTGTAGCATTAAACACTGTTGATAGGTTCATTCTTGAATTGTTCCTCTCTGGATTTCCATGACACCAAGATTTTCTTTTTAATTGTGCTCCGTTCTCTCCCCACCACTTCCTTACATGGTTTTTTTTGAACTACGTGTTCCTAAACAGTATACATTGAAAGGTCACTGTGTCTCTGGTGCTGAGTTGCATCCTGGAAATACAATGACGAGAAAGACAAATACAGTCCTTATCTTCATAAATCTTACTCTTTTCATTTCACTAAATCTTCTCGAAGGGTATAAATGTAACTATTTCTAACATCTATGTGTTGATAACTCCAAAATATGTAACTAGCCTAGACTGTTCTTCTAAGCTCACATAACCACCTGTGTTAGGGATATAACAACCTAGATGTCTCACAGGCGTCTCAGACACAGCATGTCCAAACCGAACTTGCCATTCTCCTCCTTAAACATATTCACACTCTATTTTCTCACTGAATAATGATACCCATCTCACAGTCTCCCAAACAAGGAACATGGAATTCATTCTGAATTTCCCACTACTTTATTCTTCAAATTCAATTGGTCCTCAAGTCCTGCCTGGTTAATATTTCCTTTATATCCTTTGTCACTGTTACTGTCCTAATTTAAACTCTCATTACCTCTCTTCTGTATTGCAATATTTACCTCACCTCATAACTTGTCTTCTCTCTTTCATTTCTATCTCTAGTCCATTTCACATTTCCACCAAAGTGATATTTCTAAAATTCGAATATAGCCCATGCTGAAAATCCATCTATGACTTTTCATTTGCTCAGTTTTGTAGCATTGCATGGGTCCTTATCTTATCACAAATCCCTCTTCAGCTTCCCACTCCTTATCTTGTACTTATGTGATATTATATTATAAAATTTTCTAATGAGACATGATATTTTAGATTTTCATAGTAGTATAATACTTTCCTTCTACCAGAAATATCTTCCCTACCTTGCCCATCAGTCAAAACTTAACACCTGAATTCAAATTAGATACCTTTCCCTGTGAAGTCTTTCCTGACCTCTTCAAAAATACTCTGCCACCACAATTTTTGCACAAATTTATAATAAATTTTCTACTGCAATTATAAATTTACATGCTTACCTCCTCTACTTGAAAATATCTTAGGAAACTTAGGACCTAGCACCATGAATTATAGCATATAATAGGTCCCTAGCAAATGTTTGTAAAATGAGTGAATTAATAATAGATTAGAATTCTCTTTTGACAAAAAGTTTCTATAAATGAAAAGTCAACTAGGAAAGCAAGTTAGGTATATTTAAACCATATTTATGGTAGCTAAAATTAATGCTATTAACTATCATAAACCACAAGGAAAGCAGTTTCTGAAAAGGTTTTTACTTTTGGTCAAGAAGGGAAGAGGTCATCCTTGGTTATTACCAGGTATTGTACTTTGGTGTTTTGTTTCTGAAATGTCATCTATTTCCTGAGTGCTTACCTCTAATGTCCTTTGCACAGACCTTAACTTAGCCATTTTAAGACTTACTACTTTCTTGACTGTATTTCCTACCCCAAATCCATCCCTCTCATTTCTTTCTTTCAAACAGAAAAATAGGAAGCTTGGGGAAAGTTTACTCAGTAGTAAAAATACCAAAAAAAAAAAAAAAAAAAAAAATGGGGGACGAGATCTGCTTCTTCTTCTTCCAACAGAGCCTTGTATACATATTTGTATGTATAAGATAATTGTTTCAGTGTGAACCTCTTATCCAAGATTTAATCTATGGAAAACAAATTATTTTCTTTATTGTTAATCACATTACAGTCTTGTCAATAAAGATGATGATAGCAAGGTTCTATGAATCTCTAATTCCTATCCAAAACTTGCTATAAATAAATTGTGTTAGTTTTCTTGTTCAAAAATTACAACTAGAATTTTTGTTTGTGCAATTGATGTTATTTGGAAAAGTCATAGCTGGTAGATGCTTAATCATTTCCTACAAAAAAAAAAAAGTGACTTTATCTCACTTTGGAAAAAAGAAAACTAAAAATCATGTTGTAGACATTTTGAGTTGAAATTACTTCTCTCCAAAAATTAATTAGATGTAATCTTATTCTCAAACATGTGACAGAAACACAAAACATGCTAAGTTGACCAATATTAGTTAAACTTTGTATCTCCAAGCACAAAAATGATTAGATCCATAAATAATTACAACTACACTTCTTTAAAAGGTCTTAAGGAAAAATGAAAAAAATGAAAAAAAAATCTTGACTTTGCTGTAGCAGCCTTGCAGAGATAAACCAGTGAAAGGCTCATCTTGCCTACTGAACAGGAATAAGAGAATGCTATAGGAGGACTCAGTTATGAAGTAGAATTGCTGCTACTGGTTAATACTATCTCTCTTGTTTGGAAGCCTCTACAGGCTCAAACCTTCTCTACAGCCAGTCTCTTTTGCAGCCAGTCTAATCCACCTCTATGGGAAAAGTTCCTAGAACCTAAAAACATCCTTTCATGGGAATATACGATAGGCAGATTTCTAAGGCCACTTTTTCCTTTGTCCAGTGTGCTAATAAATCTGCTTTTTTATGTCTTTTTTTTAAGCCTTAGTACAGAGTTACTCTATACATTCGGAATATATGGGTGGGGTAGGGACGATTAAAGCAGGCTGTCTTTAATATCTTAATATCATTTAAAAGTTTCTACTACAATGATAAAAATAGTGATAGTGAAATCTAGGATACTGATTCAATTTCTGGATAATAAAAAAAAAGTGAAAAATCCATTCCACTATAATTTTGAGATGAAAGGATCCCCATGAAATCCTATATTCTTTTCAATATATTTCTGGGCTCTTAATGTTGTCTATTTATTTTGATTAAACAAATGATTAGCTTTGAATATCTACCTTTCTGTAAAAGAAATTTAGTTAGTTCTAGTTTTGTTTTATTTAAAAGAAAGTATTAAAAAGCCAAAATAGATAGAAAAAGTATCAAATAAATAAATTAAGACCTCTTATAAAAATTAACTGGGAAAGAAAATTTGCTGTTAACAGAACATCTCCAAATTTAAGATTTAGTAATCCAAACCAGTATATTGTAGACTAGACATCAAAGCATAGTTATTACAACATATAAAATATACTTAGAAGACAGTTCAGGATGGTAACATGGGAAGATCCTGAACTTAACCTATGTCCACAGACACAACAAATATACAACTACATATGAAACAATTCCCTCTAAAAAGAACCTGAGAACTAGCTGAACACCTGTTCCACAGCAAAGAGAAAAAGGACCATGTTAAGAGAAGTAGAAGCAGAAACATACTCTCACCAAAAATGCCACCCCCATCAGAGACCCACAATCAGAAGGGACCTCAAAAATATATAAATATAAATGGAGATTCTCTCTGATGAACAGGGGGATTTGTACCCTACACCGGGCACCCCAGCCCTCATCTCCTACACTGGATAGATGGATTTTCAAGACATCTAGCTTTGAAAACCAATGGGACTCATGCTTAGGAGAAGTAGAAGCTTGTAGGGAACAAGAATTCTGCTCTTAAAGGGTCTTCACACAGACTTACTCACCCTAGAATCCAGCACAAAAAGCAGCAATTTGAGGGGAGCCTATACCATAGGTGAAGGAGATTCACTTGCTAGGCTTGATAAGTCTGCCAGAGGGACAGAATACTACTAGGGTTCTCTTTAGGAATGGTACACTGGTAAACACCATTTTCACGGATTCCCTCTACCTTGCTGTCAGTGGTGCAAGTGATTGCCATTTTATCATCCCTATTCTAACCTGCTAACAATGGTGGGTAAGTAGCTGTGCTTCCTCCACACAGCTCATGTGGACATGGCAGGTGAGCAGACCTAAACTTCCATGCAGCTGCATGACTCTGCCAAAGACAACAGGCGCATACAGCCCACGCAGTGGTGCCCCTTCAGAATTTGGCTCAGGTTGCTGGGAAGGCTGTATTTCTGGACACCCCAGGTCTAAAACAATTGAAGAGACAGTTAGAGAACAATCAAAACTAGGACAAGGTTAAACAACAAGAGGCATCTCCTACACAGAACCACTCCTCCAAGACAGAGAATGATAGATGTTTCTCATGATACACAGAAAAAAAAAAAAAAAAAAATCAAGCAAACTGAAGAAACAAAGGAAAATGTTCCAGATGAAGGAGTGAGATAAAACCCTAGGGGAAAAAAATGTAATGAAATGGAGCTAAGACATCTGATAAAGAGTTAAAAATAAAGCTGGTCATAAAGCTGCTCACAGAACTCAGGAGGAGAACAAAATGAACACACTGAAAATTTCAACACAGAGATAGGAAACATAAAAAAGTACCAAACAAAACTCACAGAGCTGAAGAATACAATAACAACTGAAAAACACACTATGTGGGTTCAACAGCAGAAGAGATAAAGCAGAAAAAAAAAAAAGGATCAATGAGGGGGAAGACACTATAAAGGAAAATACTCCAACAGAAAAGAAAAAAGAAAAAAAAAAAAAGATGAGGACGGCCTAAGGGACCTGTGGGACAATATGCTAACATTCACATTAGAGAGATCCCAAAAGGAGGACAGAGAAAGAATAGGGAAAAAAAAACTTATTTGAAAAAATAATAGCTGAAAACTTCCCTAACTTGGTAAAGAAGCAGACATCCTGGTCCAAGAAACATGGAGTCCCAAATAATATGAACCCAAAGAGATCCACACTAAGACATATTGTAACTAAAATGTCAAATGTTAAAGATAAAGATAATCTTAAGAGCGGCAAGGGCAAAAACACTAGCTGCATACGAAGTAAACCCCATAAGATTATTAGCTGATTTTATAGCAGAAGCTTTACACATAAAGATGAAATAATGCTATACAGAGAAAACCATAAGAATTCACAAAAATACTGTTAAAACTAAAACATGAGTTTAGTAAAGTTGCAGGACACAAAATTAATACACAAAATCTGTTGAGTTTTTATAATTAATAAACTATTAGAGAGTAAAATTGTAGAACATTCCACCCATAATTGTATCAAAAAGAATAAAATATCTAGAAATAAATTTAACTAAGGAGGTAAAATACTTGTACTTTGAAAACTGTAAGACACTAATGAAAAAATTAAAGATACCAATTAATAAAAATATTTCATGTTTGCAGATTTGAATAATGAATATTATGAAAATGTCATACTATCAAAAGAGATATACAGATTCAGTGCAATCCCTATCAAAATTCCACTGTCACTTTTCACAAAAATAGAACAAATAATTCTAATATATGTATGGAACCACAAGATACCCTGAAGTTAAAGGCATATTCAGAAAGAATAATAAAGCTGGAAGTATCATGCTCCCTGACTTCAAATCATACCAAAATGTTATAGTAATCAAAACAGTATGTTATCAGCACAAAAGCAAACATGTAGATCAATGGAACAGAATAGAGCCAGAAATAAATTCATGCTTATATGGTCAACTAATATACTACAAAAAGGGCAAGAATATACAGTGGGAAAAAGACAATCTCTTCAATAAATGGTGCTGGGAAAACTAGACACATAATGCAAATAAATGAAACTAGACCACTATCTTACACCATATATAAAAATTTACTCAAAATGAATTAAAGACTTCAATGTAAGACCTAAAACTATAAAATTTTAGAAAGAAACATAAGCATTAAGCTCCTTGACATAAGTCTAAGTGATATTTTTCAATATGACTCCATAGGCAAGTACGCAAGGGAAAATCAACACTGAGGGCTATATTAAACTAAAAGTTTCTCCACAATGAAAAAAACTATCAACAAAATGAAAAGGCTATCTGTTGAATGGGATAATATATTTGCAAATCATACATCAGATAAGGAGTTAACATCTAAATTACATAAAGAACTCACACAACTAAATATTAAAAATAAAAGAAACAAACAATCCAATTTAAAAATTACAGAGGACTTGAATAAACATTTTTCCAAAGAAGGCATACAGATGGCAAACAGGGACATAAAAAGATGCTCAACATCATTAACCATCAAGGAAATGCAAATCAAAACCACTATGAGATATCCCTACATACCTGTAAGAACAACAATCCCCCCCCCCCAAAAAAAAAACAAGAAACAGCAACAACAACGAAAACAAGAAATAACGAGTGTTGGTGAGGATAGGAAGAAAATGAAACCTTCATGCACTGTTGATGGGGGTGTAAATTGGTGAAGCCACTATGTAAAACAGCATGGAGATTCTTCAAAAAATTAAAAATATAAAACTACCATATGATCTAAGAATTACACTTCTGGGTATATATCTAATGGGGTAAATAAAACACTAATTTGAAAAGATACATGTACCTCTATGTTCATTGCAGTGTTGTTTATAATAGCCAAAATATGGAAGCAACCTGAATGTCCATCAATAGACAAATGGATAAAGAAGATGTGAGACCCACACACAGACACACACATACACAAACATATTACTCAGCCATAAAACAAGAATGAAATATTGCCATTTGTGACAACATGGATTGACCTTGAGGGTATTATTTTAAGTGAAATAAGTCAGAAAGAAAAAGACAAATCCTATATGATTTCATCCATATATGGCAACTAAAAAACAAACAAACAAAACAAAATCAGACTAATGCGCACACAGAAAAGAGATTTATGGTTGTCAGGAGAGGGGTTTTGGGGAGGTATGCGAAGCAGGTGAAGAGGATCAAGAGGTACAAACTTCCAGTTAGAAGATAAACAAGTCATGGAGATGTAATGAACAGTGCAGAGAATATAGACACAAATATTGTATCAACTTCATATGGTGATAGATGGTAACCAGATTTATATTAAGCTAACATAATATTTATGCCAGTTATACCTCAATTAAAAAAATAAGTTTAATTATATAAATCCATACTAAATATACCTTATAATATAAAGTCAAATAATTCTAATATAAATTTACAGCATTATAAAAAGTTATGAAAGAGAGTGACTATGCATTTAAGAAGGATCTAAGTTCAGGATAAACCTGATGAATTTTTGCAACTTTAAATAGTCTGAGTTTATTATTAAAACTCTTGAAATCTTTGTAATTCTGCTCTCATTTCTCTAGA
The DNA here is from genome assembly GCF_014176215.1 of Rousettus aegyptiacus. Lineage (NCBI taxonomy): Eukaryota > Metazoa > Chordata > Mammalia > Chiroptera > Pteropodidae > Rousettus > Rousettus aegyptiacus. Next base: position 153,001,441 of record NW_023416284.1, read on the forward strand.
TCTCTTAAGAGCTGTCAGGTGTATCCTCGGAAACATCATTGCTTTTGTTTTCATCTGCTCACATATTCCTGGCATTTTCCCATTGCTTGTCAAAATAATTAATATCTGGAGTGGAAAAAACAGATATACTGCATTTTAATATAAACTTTTTGAGAGAAACATGGTTAAAGAAATAGTCTATTAAAAGTGAGCTTTCTGTCTTTGACCTTTTGCTGCACTACAGAAACATTTCTGAATTGTGGATGTATCTGTCATCTCTGTATAGCTAATGAAGGATTCATTTTCAAGAGAATATCTCACCAAAGTTTTGAAAAGTTTGGATAGTAATCAATTTAGGATCTAATTCACACTCAATGAGGATAAATATAACAAACACATTCTATGGAATAAGTCTGAAAGCTTATAAGAACTTGCAGAGCTTACCACTCAGAATAAATTATCTTTGCTTATCTATCAATAAACATATGTAAGTCAATTATATATTCTTGCCAGCTACAAGTAAGCTATTGACCACATCACTATGTGACCATGAAGTCAAAACAGCTTGGTAAATTAGCAGAGCTAATTATTTTCACAATCCACTATAAAACATAAATAGTTCACTTTCCCAGGGCACCTTGCATCCTCCCCTACAGACAATAAGCGCATCTAGTATTATATCATCCTCCATATAACACACCTGGAGTTTTCAGGACCCACTGCCTCTGCTTTTGGTCTATGGTTAGGAATCTTTGTCCTTTTTTATAAAGTCACTTTTTGAAATCACCTAAATCAACAGAGTACACAGTCACAAAAAGTGGGCAAACGGAAAATATTATTCCAGGTACCAGACATCAACAGTACTAATGAAATCACAAATAGAAAAAAATAGGAAAAAAGAGAATATAGTTTCCTTCTAATTCCATTTTTTAATTAAGTTTTTTACAAACTAAAAGTAATTAAATAATGAAAAGTATTATAAGAACCACACAAGTTCTTAGATCATTTCATAACACACATTTCTCTATTGGAAGATCCAATGATGAAAGGGCAAAAAGAAGTGTTTTAAGCCTTTAAAAATCTCCAAATTTTATACAGTTTATATGAATTTTGTTTCATAATTTTAGAAAACCATATTTAATGTATTAAAAAAACCTTAATTTCCAGAATTTTAAAACATAATTTATGTGCTACTTATAAAAAAAGAAGTAATCATTCCAGTAAAAAAAAATAATAATAATGTTTTTGAAAGTATCTGGCACAGAGCTGACACTCAGAAAAATTCTTAATTGACATCATAAATGGCAATTACATCAAAGCAGACAATAGTTTCATATGCTTTCATGAATGTTTAAGGTAAATCAATGTAGAATTTAAATTAATTTTCTTTTTAAAGTATATAATTTCAATTTACTGAACAATATCTCAAATAATAAACCTTCCTCCAATTGCCTACTGCTGCCTAAAAGTCCTTTAACAGAAGACAAATCTTTTATTCTACAATTATATTTTAGGATTAAATATGCAAATGTAATTTGAAAAGAGTAGCTACTCAATTTTCTCATCTCAAAGTTAAAGAGAGTAATTTGTGAGCCTCTCTGGAAGCCAGTTTTGACAGGAGTGGGAGAAGAGGTTAGAGTGCTCTAGGGTAAGGGGAGACAGAAGATGAAGAGCTGAAGGGGAAAAGAATTAATCAAAGGCAAACTCTCCCTTTACCAAGAAAGACTTCTCTTCTGCCTTTCCATTTTCTTGTTTCTTTCTTTCCCTCTGTCTTAGGTTTCAAAAATGCCTTCCCTTGTAAGGATGACAGCTGTGTGTATATATTCAGGATTGTGAAGTTTAAGAGAAACCAAGCTAGACCAAGCTCCATGTGTTTTTTAAAGATTAAAAGAACCATTACAATTTCAATTGTGGTGTTTTCCTAGCTCTGAAATTACAGAAAGTGGTTCCTCCTCCATTTTTAAATGAAGACTTGCTACTATGGTGATAAGTTTACATTTAATCTTAATGTATAGAAGTCGTAAAAAACTGAATTCATAGATATTTTCCAGGGCTATAATACATTTTTTTCAAACTTAAAAGCCAATTTCTTTTTATAATTCTCATTCATTCCTTTTTCCCATTAAAATAAGGCAAAAAATATTAAATCTATTCCCATGATTTACATGATATGGTCACTATTTTATTTCCTCTCTGAATTCTTTTGCTCTTTCGACCTTTTTGCAGTTTGCTGAAGGTCAGGCTACATGAGTATTTGCCTCTATTGATTAGAATTGAATAACCAGTGGGTGGTAAAGTTGAGTAAAGTTCAGAAAATTGCAGGGCAGACACAAGATAGAGATGTAAGGTACAATGGATTTGTGGAACAGCATGGGCCTGTGTAATTTAGTATGACCTTTCTGGTTTTCTATGCGGGAGTGTACTATTCATTGGCAATTAGGAGAATTTAGTATGAACTGTGTGAGGTTTATTGAGTCTGAAGTTTTATATTGAATTTCTTGGCCTGAGTGTATAGCAGCTACAAAGTTTGCTATGGAGAAATATTTTTTGTTCCTAAGAAAACTATCTAGATCCTCTCTCATTTGCTCCCTTAATTTTCTTTTCCCCATTTCCATACTACCATCACTGGAAGAGTCCACTTAAGAAATAATTTCCTGAAGATTAAAACTCCTTCAACAGCATCTTAGTATTTAACATTTATAATTAGAGAGTTCTTTCCTTTGGTTCAAGAAAGATCATAGCTAAAAATAACTAAATATCAAAGGCTGTCTAAAAAAAGAGAGAAGAGGAATACATATGCATTCGGATTTTTTTTTTCTAGGAAGGTGGATCATGTCTTGTTAATTCATGCTTATAAGATAAAAATTATTTTTTATGGCTCAAAATTTACCTTAGCAACAGTAAATAAAAGTTGATTGTTTTTTAGGGTTATCTCTGACTAGATTTCGTTTGCTTTATATCAACAGTTTTACTTTAGTTATTCTTTCCTGCATTTATTCTCAAGCTCTTTGGTACTATTAACCCTTTGACTTCAGTGAGCAAGGTTTTACCATCTGAACTTCGAGTATGATGAGGCTTCGATTGCAATTATTTTCTAAAAATATATCTGTGTATGTTCATTTTGAAAATAAATCAGGGTTCCCTAAAAAATAACTATTCCTTCCCAAAAATTGTAAGAGCAGGAGAATAGGTAGACAAGAGTAACTCAGTGAAGAAATCATTTGACCTCGTTAATCACAAACATCTCTCTTTCCTACTATGCAACTGGAAAAAGTACAAGGCAGTGGTTCTGAAACATTCAGAGAGATCCTAAGCTTAATTTGTTTAAGAAGCTTTAAGAAAAATCATTTTTCCTTTTATCCTTTCAGAATTGACCCCAAGAGAACTACAATTGTGATACAAATCACAATTGGAAATGAAATTCTGTACACTGAGCTAATCTTTAAAGGTACTCAGATAATATATTGACAGTATGAAGGTACCATATGCTAAAGAATTAGTACTCTCCACCAAGAAATTAAATGAAAATTTGAATTATAAATCAGGATTTCTTTAATGCTAACAGATCTTTATTTAAATAGTTGATTTTTTTTCTGTTTTTATTTCTAATACTAAAGAAAAGAGGGAAAAAAAAGAAAAGAGGAGCAAAACATTTATTTTAATTTAACCTTGCCATTAAGAAATTAGCAACTAGAATTTTGGAGCTAGGGAAAGTATGAAAATTTTTTCCCAACAAAAAAATAAAAATGCTCTTTTCCGAGGTCAAATTATTAATATAGTTATTTCGACTAGTCATACTACCTTACATTTTGAATGCTTAAATTAAAATAAAAAGATAATAATCTTGATTTAGAGAACTCCAGAAATAACTTTATAGATTTTGCAGACTATCTCTAAGTTTGTTCCAATATTTTTTAATCTATTCAAGTAAATCAAAAGACAGTTAAGTTTGGAAAAAAGTCAAATTAAAGATGTGGTCTCGATTAATATTTATGGACTAATTTGGCAGGCCATGTTGATCAAGTAACAGAACTTATTTGTTGAAAATAGTGAACACAAAGTCTCAACCATATATAGGCTGATACAGAAACAAATTTAAGTGTATGTATGTATGTATGATGTGAAAATGTTAATTTCTCATTTGCATATCCAGACAACCCTGCCTAAAATAAATAAAATACATAAAGTAGACTCATTGCCACAGAACAACATTCTTTCTTCAGCTCTTGGAATACATTTTAAAGCAACAGTGATATTAACAGTTGTGTTCAGTAGAAAGAGCACTGGACTTGGAATCATGAGGCCTGCACTTCAATTTCACCATTAAATAGCTCAACACTCTTAGATTAATGACAATGTCTCTTGACCACACTTTCTCTTTCAGCTTTAAAATGAGGGCTAGACTAAAGATTTGTAAAGACTGATATATAAAGACTTTTGTCATTCAAATTCCTGTGATTTGTTCCAACCATACTCTTTTACCCAATTCATCTTCTGGTATCTGTAAGATCACTGGCCAAAAAATATTAGGAATGAAAATAAGAATAAAATAAACTTAATTTTCATTGGAAAATCAAACAAGAGTTTCCATTTCTAATTTATTAACAATATATAATCAAGGCAGAGAGAGAGACAGAGAGACAAAGAGAGAGAGAGAGACAGACAAAGAAGAGCAACAGAAATAGAGACAGAGACAAACACAGGAAATAAAGGCAGCAGTCAAAGAGTTAGTTTTCTATATTTCTTCTACACAATTTTAGAAATTAAATGTCTTCAAGGTCTAGCCTATAAGGGTGCTCAAGAGAATACACACACACACACACACACACACGTATGGATTTTTTATAATTAGGTAATTTATAAGCATTTGTATACCATTGTTTCAAAATGACTTCTTATTGCTAAAACCAGTTGCTCCATTATAGTTAGAATTAAAAAGACTATGCTTGTTCTTTACCAAAAAGCCAAGAAGCAGATAGAATTTAAAAAACTAAAGAAGCTTGTTTGAAGCAGGCATAATGTGTTTTTTTTTCACACTCTAAGACTGCTAATTTGCCACTGTAAATATATGACTAAGTACAGCAGTTATTCATCATTTTGACTCTACAGCAATATAAGCATTTGTAGCCATGCTACTAAAAGGCACAGAGGGCATCATTTAATATCTTTTTCTCCTTCCAAACTTCTAGATATATTAAGACACTAAAGAAACAGTTTTGCAGCGTCAGAATATTCAGCGGTTTATAGAAAACAATTTTGGTCATGGAGATGATGAAAAATCTATTCACTAAGTCAATCATCAATATGAAAAGAAATTAGAAGTTGTCGATACATAAGTAAATAAGCACACAAATATTGAATCTAAATTCAGGAGTATTAAACAATTAAACAATATGAATGTTTTATTTCTCTATTACTAGGAACAGCAGAAATTTTTATCCTCTTAAAAAGCTTAAAATACTTAAATAAACAATTCAAGAAAACTACACCTTTCATTTTTATTTTCAGAGTATCTGATCTTTTAAAGAGTAAAGTCAACAGGTACTAATTGTCTATCGGATGCCAGATATTTATGTTGTTTTGGCTTTTGATGTTAAAAAATAAGTTATGCTGAAAAGAGGAAACATAATAAGCTTTACTGAGCACCTAGTGTGAGCCCAGCCCTATGCTAAGTGTTCCAAATTCATGATTTCATCAAAGGACCGTGAGGGAAAGAGGAGCCAGAGCTCTTACAATCATGAGGAACTAAAATAGTTTAAAATAATTATACATCCTGATAGTAACAATAATTTAAAGGCTTTGGGGCTTTTATTTTAAGATTTAATTTTTTAAATAACTTTATCAATGTACATAAAGTATATAGCCAGGTTAATTGCATTATTAACATTTTATCTGTTGTATCTGTTCCATGGGCATGAAATCAATGCATAGTGGACATGATTAAAAATAAATCTTCAATTTTTAAGTAATCAAATTAACCCATTTTTTTACCTCATGATTTGTGCTTTTGAAGATTTTTTTCTATGAAGTCTTTCCTACATTAGAGTCTATTAACTTTGCAGGATTAATCTGCCTGAAATCCAGCTTAGTAGTATTAGGTAAAAATTTAGTTTTAATTTTTCCATAGAATGAGCAAGTTTTTCCAACATTATTTACTGAACAATCTAATCTGTCCTGTCATCATTAATGTGGAGTGAGATGATTTCTATGAAAACTTTGCATGGCCAAATGCTGGATGGCTGCATTATAGTGTTCAATTCTGTGTTTCTCTTTAAGTAAATCACAGAGTTGTTTTTCTGTTTTTTTGTTTGTTTGTTTGTTTTGTTTTTTTAGTCACAGAGTTTTTTGAGTCAGGTGTGCAACCAGATCTTTCATGCTTAATGACCCATCTCAAATTTATGTGGGCATTTTTTTCACCAAGTTCACATAGGGCAATAAACTCAAAGCAAATATTCATTTCATCTTCCCACTCTCTCTCCGAGACTTGTCCACTTGTTTAAAGGACAAACTTATACAGAACCTAGTTTGACTGTGGCTTTGGATTCTGTTTTGATAACTGGCCTTATGTGTTTCCCTTACCAAAACTTTCTAAAGACTGTCTTGAATTTCTATTCTTCTAGCTACTATTGCTTCTCTCCCTTTTAACTCTCCACTTCACAAAGATTTTATCCATTCAACAAATTTTGAGCACCTGCTAAGCACTAAGCAAAGTACTAAGTAATAAACTTTGTAAACAGTACAATGAACAACTGTGGATTATATAGATAGAGTCTCTGATCCAAAGGAGCTAACAGCAGGGAAGAAGTTCAGTAAATGAATAATTAAATACAGCTATAAATTGAAAACTGTGGTAAGCACTGAGAAGGAAATCTCTAAAGAATTATTTAAGAATATAATGAGAATATGGGGCCTTACTTAGGTTAGAGACTAGGGAAAGCATTTTTGGAGTAAATTTAAACTGCGAGCTGATAAAGATGTAGGAATTTGCCAAAAGGAGCAAGAGTAGGTAGGAGAGATTCAAGCAGAGGAGGTGCATGTGATGACTCTAAAGCGAAAACATAATTTTAAGGTAACCAAGTCAGAGGCCCTGGAAGATGTCCGGGTGGCTACCAGGAATGCTTTATATTGTGTTATAGGGCTGTGGTTAGAGCTAATTGGAATTGGGACCAACTTAATATTTCTAAAATGGAATTTTCATTAAGACCAAGATTCCATAGTGTTTCTAGAATCACTTACAGATTAAGAAAACATTAAAAAGATCCTTTGATATTTTTAGATGTTCCCTATAACAAGAGTCCTAACTCAGACCACAGAGAAGAAAAAGACAGCTCTTCCAACTAGGATGTACATAAACACGAAGAAAATGTCACTTCCACTCTAAATACAAAGAAAAGCCAATCTATACAATCTTATTTTTATTTGAGCCTCTCAGAGAGCCAAGATTTCCAAAGTGTGACAAGGTCTTCTAAGAATAACTGGAAACCGCAAACAGTTTTACTCTTGGAGGAGTATGGGAGGAAAAGGTGACAATCATAATAGCGAGTAGAAAGAATCAACTAAATGTTTAATGAATCTTAAAGGCTTACTGTAGGCTATCATGACAATTTAGAATCTCTGCAGTCTATCTCTGTGTAGACTACTTCGAAGAGTGTGTGATCACTAGTTATCAAAGCAGTAAAGGGCCAATAAAAATAAGAAAAATTTCTGCTAAGTTTTTTCAGCTGGTACATGAACATCCTTCATGTGCACAGCATTTTAGGAACAGTAATCGGTAGCAGGAAAAAAAAGAAAAACTAGTCAGTTGAAAAGTGAATAGGAATTAGAAAGAGAAGAGAGGGAATAGAAACCTTTTCTTGAGCATTTTAGATGAGAAGAGATTAATTCTATGTATATCCACTTCAAATCTTCTTCATTTCCATGCCCCCAATCCTAATCATCTTTAACTGTACTAATACAAGAATACTGTCTCCTAGGAAGAAAAGAAATGAAGAAAGAAAAAAGAGAAATAATATCAATATTAATAGTAACAATAGCAACAACAATAACAATATTTAACATTTAATTCATACTGATATACCAAATTAGGCCTGTTTTTCTTTCCTTTTTGTAGATAAACAAATTGAAACTAAGAGTAGCGAAGTTATGCAATCAAAGTTATGCAGTTAGCAATGTAGAAATGATTGCTGTGTACCTTGAGATCAAACCATGTGTAACTCAGAGTCAGCTTAGTTCACTCTGCATCTCAGCATCTATGTAAGGTTGAACTGAAGGCCCAGGGACTTTCCCAGAGCCACTTCTGGCTGTAATTTTCTTTTCTTTCTTTCTTCCTTTCTTCCTTCCTTCCTTCCTTTCTTTCTTTCTTTCCTTTCTTTCTTTCTTTCTTTCTTTCTTTCTTTCCTTTCTTATGTATTTTAGTTTATTTAATTTTTATTTTTTAAATTTATTTATATTTTTAAATTCTAATTCAATGTTATTTTTAAGTTAAATTTATTGTGGTGACATTGGTTAAGAAAATTATATAGGCTTCAAGTGTACAATTCAATAATATGTCATGTGTATATTGCATTGTGTAGTCACCACCCACAGTTAAATTTCCTTCTGTCATAATATATTTGACCCCCCTTCACCCTTATCTACCTCCTTATCTACTGATTTTTTAAAGTCACAGTTCTGTGTTATGAAGTTGTTCCTTTCTATCCTCTCTGTAGTAGCTAAGATAAAAATCTCAAACTGTTTTCTTTAGCTTTCATAAAAAACGATTGCATCCTATGTGATCTTAGCCATACTTTACAGAAAGCTTCTCAAAGTGAAGAGCAAGAAGAAAATCACAGCAAAAAGAATAACTCCACATTTACTGTCTTTACTTTTAAAAAGTCCTGGACAATTCTGCCAGGTCAGCTCTCTTTCCGTGTCGCTTAATTCCACCTTTCTCTTTCTCCTCTCATTGCTACTCTCAAGACTCAAAATATTGCCATATGACTCTTTATACAGAGATGTTTTGCTCTAGCATTTAAAAAATAATCTCCTTCAGTCCCATTTCCCTGATGTCATCTTTACTTCCAATCTCGTTATCAAAGCCACTTATCTACATTTATTTTCCCAAGACAGTTCCTTTCCTAAAAGAAAGTTTATTGCCAGTGTATTAAAAATATACTTTTTCCCATTCAGTTATACATATCAAAGGTTTTGATTATGTACCATTTCATCTATAATCATAATTGATTAAATCAATGGTTTTTGCTGACTGTAGTCATATTTAAGGCTTAGCATAATTATGAATGTGACCTTAAAATAGCTAGAGCAAAACTGGAAACCTGACAAAACTCATGATTAACAATTTAATTATTTTTCTAATCAAATATATGTTTAATGTCATTTCCAATTTATGATTTAATACAAGCATGAACTTTGTGAGAACCTACAGAATTGTAATTTGAATAAAACTCTACTTAACGTAAACTGTGCCATATGAAAAAAGAAATTAAAACAATACTAAAAGAGAAAGGTACTCCTTAAGCAAATAGCAGCATTTTCTTATGTCGATGATTGCATATGTCATTATATCACATAAGAAATAAAATGAGTGGGAAAAGTGATAAGGTTGAGACAGACATTGTACTGGCAAAAAAAGTTGCAAAGAACTTAAACAACTTACCCACTCATACCACTAAAAATGGCTGAATTTTCTGGAGAGCTATTTTTGTTCAAAATACCACACCTAAACTGGACATTAGCAGAAGTGTGAGAGTGAGGATATTCTACTAAAAATCTCATTTACTTACGCATTCAGCAAACGTTTCTAGTGCCCACTATGTGACTGGACTTGCGCTAGATGACAGGAAATCTCGCTTAGTAAGCATATCTCTGCCTAACTTTCCTCATAAATAATCCCTGATTAAGACTAATTTTTGTATAAAATAGATCTATTTTAATATTATTTTCTCCAATCCTAACTTTATATATTCTGGTATTTATGTAATATTTCAGAAAAAAAAAAAAAGTTATACTAAAGACCGTATTTGGAAAATAGAAAGTGAGGAGATGAAAGAAGAACAAGAAGTCCATTATTGGCTTCTAGAGTGGCCTCTTAAGAACATGTATACTCACCTTTTCCAACCCATTTTTGTTTTAGTTTTGTTTCCCTAGGGAACAGGCTCAAAGACAGGAATTGATATGTAGATGCTTTCATGAAGAGTGCTGTTAGAAACAAGATTTGTAAGGAATGAAGGAAAAATTGGGCAGAGAGGAAATTTAAACTATGTTATAGTGACAACAGGGGACTCAGGATATCACACAGAAAGTTCTAGATGACTTTTTATATGTGCCCAGAATTGAGGTAAAAGGACTGAGTCCTTGAAACCCTATATTGACTAGTTAATGAGTATATTCCCCAAAAGGGGCGTGATCATTTGCAAGGTAAGTCCCTTTGATTGAAGGCAACTGCTACAGATGGACTCAACTATGAGCCAAAAGCAGCCAATATACCTGACGGCTGGGGGGAAATGAGTGCCTACGTCACAAAGAAGAGTCTGAGTAGAGTGCCGCAGTATTCTCTACAGTACATCCTTTGCAAAAGTTAAATCCGATTACTTTGTATAATAAGTTTTCCAATATGAGAACAGCTCAAATTTTTTTTTTCTGGTAAAACTTATAAGAGGAGAATTATTGGAGGAAAACTATAGCCCCACTACGGCTTCTAATTTTATAGCTACCGCCATCAATACTCATCTTTTCCCTCTTCCATAATCCACTCTAGACTCCCCTCGCCCTCTGCTAGCCCCACTGTGGTAAATTACATAGTGTGGTCACCCAGAGTTTTATCTCTGAAAATGCTAAGACTCTGGCTGCCATGCCCTCTGCAGACCATAACTAAACCACTTGTATACTTACTATCAAAATTGACCAGTTGTATACAGAGAAATGTCCTCAAGGAATACTTGGAAGTCAAATGTATTCTTCTTGCCCCCACCGTAAAACATCAGCTTTTTCTCCCCATGGTTATCAGGATTAATTATCTTTGCTAGCAGAGTAATGTCTTTCCTTGCTTGCTGTTCTCTTGCCACAAGGCACTTGAAGTGACCAGATAGCATCCACAGTTTCAAATTTAATAGGATTCACGCTGTGTCTCCTCAAGATGTATCCCTGTTCTGGGAAACAAGAACTCTAGTTCCTCATAAACTAAATGTGGAGTTGGGAAGCACAAATTCCCAAACTAGCTTACTGGGAATAGTGAGTTGGACCACTCCTACTTTCACTTCTTGGTTCCCAGACTTGTGAATTCTACATCCCTTTAATGATAGTTGCCTCTGAGTGCATAATGTATCCTAGGGGAAAGCATCTCATTCTCACAGAATATGATATCCAACCAGGTGCCTCACGATAGCTCTAAAATGTTGTTCCACCACTGTATAAGGCCAACGGCTTCTTAGGTTGAGCAAATGTGTAGTACTGCTGTGCTTTCTTTGTTGCAAAGTGAGTCATTTAGCTCCACGTGATGTTATATGGAATACCATGTTGATGGATTACATGTTCTATCAGCCAATATATACTAATGTTGGTTGAAGGTCAGTAGCAGGATATGCAAACATATACCTAGAATATGTGTTATTTCATCCTAGACCTGCTCTGAGCCACAGTCAAGCTAAAATCTTACAGTTACTGGGTCAGAGCAATATGCCTTGTCAACGGTTCAGAGCACTACATCCAAGTTTTGAAAATTACAAGATGTAATATGTCCTATACTTTGGAGGAGATGCCCCAGCAGGCTCCAGACCAGTCTCTAAGTAAAAATTTCATTGACATATAGACCAATGAATTTTTTTAGGGTTTAAATCCCATATCTAGGGTGCCATTTTATAGTTACCATTTCCATATATCTCTGTGAGTCAGCTCTTATGAATCAACACACACACACACACACACACGCATGCACGCGCGCACACACACACACACACACACACACACACACACCACTCTGATATTACCACTCATTACCTTGCTGCAGAGGCATAAGGGCTATAACCTGATCTCTGTTATTTGAGAATTCTATCTTTTTCATTGAGATTAAGAAGCCCAGTTCTGTAACACCATCTCTCATCATTAGCTGTGATCCACAATGACAGCCATCACTGAGTTTCTCAGTGATGCTGGCAACTTTAACCAGAACATTTCTAATTGCTTTGGAAAATAAAGTGGCCTCTGTACTCACTAGATCTCTCCAGCATGCTCACTTCTCTGAGCCTTTTGATTTCTTCTTCCGTTGTCTGTCATGGCAACTCTGGCATTTCTATATCATCTAGTGTGGTCCATTGCCTTCTCCAAGCTTCTAAGAGCCAAATTAGCTGCATTTTAGGAGCATTTTCTTTGATAGTGTTAAGGTGTCTTTGACAGTGTTAAATCTTATATCAAGAGATAGCACTTTCATACGAATAAACTACCTATCCAACTTAATGTTCTGTTCTTCCTCGATTCAGTTATCCCCAGAATCCAGTTCCACACATTTTCTCCATACTCTTGCTCGTACATTTGGATAGGTCTTTTCTATTACACTGTAAGCCCACTATTATCCTGGTTGAGTTATGTTGACATCTGACAAGAGGAGAGATAGAGGAGAATATTTATTGTCTATATCAGCTTCAAGAAGGAAGAGTGAGCCACTTCCGTATATTCAGAGAGTTTAGAAAATGTAGGGATGCAAGATTTTCAAGTGTGTTGACCCAGATGTCCCAATCCCAAATCTCAGGATTCCATATGTATATAATAATAGCCTTGACCTTTATATGGCATTCTTGTATGGTTGAGAAAAAAACATTTTCTGGACTTCTAGTTCCCTTACTATTAAGCCTTAGGTCTGATTTTCTGTGCCAGTCAGTAGGATAAACACTTTAAATTAATTGTAACACTTAATCTTCACCTTAATCCTAAATTACCTAATTTAAAAAGTGACAAAACTGAGGCTTGCTCAGGTACACACAGCTGTTAAATCCAAGTTTCAAATCCTTCCAGGTGTCAAATTCCACATAAGATTAGCACTGACCAAAACTGCCTCCTCTCTTGTTTATTCTCAATCTCTTACTATCCTCTTATTCCTTTTGATCTCTAAATATGCTCAAGTACTTTTTTCCCTAAAACTGCCATTTTTCAGCCTTGATTTTCCATCAAATCACCACTCTAGTTTCTTCCACTCCTTTATGATCGAGCTCCATAGAAAAATAAGATTGCATACACTTTCTGCCTCCACTTTATCATCCACAATTAAATCATCAGTCCTCTACGATCTGCCTTATTCTCTCATCACTGTAATAAAATCATCAACAATCATGTCCTTCAAAACCAGTTGCTTCCTGTCAATCTCATACTGTTCAACCACTCTGAGATGTTTGATTCTTCTCTCATGCGATCTCTTTCTCTGATTTATGATAAACATACTTTTTGACTTTCTTCTTACTTCTTAAGTCCTCTACTTCTCAGACTTATATATTGTTTTATTTTTTTGCTAAACTATTGTCCTTCTGGCTGTTCTCTCCAATTGTCCCTCCCTTACATGCATCCCAATACAAATGCTTTAAAGAGCTCAACACTGTCCTGAAGAAGTTTATTAACCAGTTCACTGAGCAATACTATACATAATACTCCAAACACATTTATAGAACTTGTAGTGACCACATATAATTTACTATACAAAGTATTATGGTACGTTAAGAGTCTGAGGAAACACAGGATAGAAGATTCGATTTTTAAGGTAATTCGTTAAGGTAGAGTTCTCAAAGGGAGTCATGTGTTGAAGAAGCTGAGGAAAATGAATTCTCTCTCTCCTCTACTTAACCAGTAAAAGATGATCATTCATTTTCCCTCATTCTCAAAGTGTGCCAAAAAAAAAAAAAAATTTCAGCAAGCTGCTTTAGTAATCAATCCTGTAGGTTTAATAATCCTTCAGCTACTTTAATGTAGTCATCCATAAAATTATTAAAAATATATCTGGCAAAGTTCAAAGTCATAGTCCTCACTATCACTTTTGTACATGAGCCACATCATTACCAATTTAATTGAATAAAATTTGCTCAGATTTCATAAAATGCTGGAATGAATATATTTGAAGATGGTTAAATATTAATTTTTATAAATGACTTCTTAATGTGCTCAAAACCATCCTATGGATTACTCATATATGTGGTGTAAATAATTATATACACATACAAATGTTAGAACATTGCTGTGGGAATCAATGAGATAATTTGTGTGAAAGAGCCTGACCTAAAGTGGGTACTCACTAAATGTTATAATTCTCCCTTTCTTTTATTTCCATCATGAACTGGGACTATTTTCTTTTTGCCTATCTTACCCTTCATTTATATAGCAAATAAAACATTAGTTTTGAAAAAGAATTTTAAAATCAGGTTGTTTCCAATTCGCTGGCATTATGCATGTGCACCCACATGCCTTGCACCTCTCTTTAGCATACAGTGTTTGACATTCCTGAGAAAACTTAAATACATATATCTTCTGAAGACACTGTAAACCATCACTGTAAGACTCATGATAGAAATAATTATAAAGTTATTGCCAATCTATCATGATGGCTCTGCATACTTTCCTGCTGCTTATTCCTTTTTCTATTCTAATTTCAAAATAATTAAATTGTTCTTTTTACTATAGAGAAAGTAGTAAAAATTAGAAATTCAAGTAGGAAGATATGCAAGGAAAATTATGCATAGAGGTGTTAGGTGTTTATTAAAATTTTAAAATAAAATATATGTTGTATGACTATATATTTTATGAAAAAATTCACATATAAAATAGTTAAGTTACTGAGATATCTCTAAAATCTCAGTAAGATGAGATGTTGTTATAGAAAAAGCACGAAATCGGTAGCCACTGAGATGCTTTAAGGTAGGCCGAGGTTAATTTAATGATAAAATGTAGTGCTTCCTGGGAGGGGAAAGAAAGTAATGCGCTTTTCTTTTGGTCACTAAAAATAGCTATATAGGACACACTATAGAAATGGAGATGTCTCTTTTTCTAAAAAAAAAAAAAAAAAAAAAAGAGGAAGAAATAGATGTGAAGATCAATATTGCTTGAAGAGCATAAGAAACCTGTAACTTATAAAACCAAGTTCCCTTGAGATTTATTCCAAAGTGAAGAGAGGGGCAAATACTAAGAAAAATTTCTGTTAGCTATATTTCACAGCTCCCTATATATTGGGATGGGAACTATCAGCTACAAAAAAAAAAAAAAAAAAAAAAAAAAAAAAAATTACTGTAGCTCAATATAGGAAAGAACCTTTAAAAATTGTAATGAAGATCTTGTTATTTTTATTTTCAGAAAACAGCAGTTTTATTGAATGTGCTAGAATTTTTTTTCTCTGACTCATTTTATCTCACAGCTTTCAGTTATTGGCTCTACGTATTATGTCTCTTTCAGTAAATTCTAAATTTTTAAAGTTAAGATTGCTTTGCATTTAAGATGCTTTGGCAAGGACTGTAATGAGAATTTTAAATTTGAACAAAATCTCTTGAAGTTCTAAATGAGGCTATCAAAGAGAACATTCACCAGATGGAAACAGTGATTGATCTTAAGCCTAGAGTCATGCTTTTAATCTGTTTTTCAGCTAAAAAAAAATAATAATAAAATAAAATAAAAAAGCGTAATCTTCTCTTTTCTTAAAGACTTAAACTAAAATATATAGTTAAAGTAGGAGTGCTATACTTTAAGTATATTTACAGAATGGAAAGTAGAAAATCTTATGCTATATTCTGATCAACAGACAATGCACTGAAAGAAAACGTGGATGCCTCCATTTGGGGTTTCTGTTGTTGCTAGTCCTAGGCTCATTTTTCATTGTTGGATGGAGGGTGGTCCTCAAAGTTTTCATGCTCCTAGATGCTGGTTTATGTCTGGGTCTAAGATTGCTCATCAAAATCTATGGTTTCCTATGATTCCAAGTTAGCTCCCTTCTACCTAGGTAGTGCTATTCCTCACTTTCTTCTTTCCTCATATACCTATAAAGAGGATGCAAAGAATGTAGAGGAGGGCAGTGGTACAGCTAGAAAGAGTACCTGACTTTCCTCATGGAAGTTAGGCTCTTATGTAAACAATAAATAAATTCGCATTGTGTTAAGCCTTCAAAATGTTGGTTTGTTTATTATTGCAGTTAGCCTAATCTTTTCACATCATTATCCCCTCAAGGATCTTGTACAAACACAGAGTGCATTCAATGAAGAGGAAATTTCACAAGTAAAATCTCTGCTTAATGTGGGTTTAAAGGTTTTAACATTCCTAGTGAAAACACTGATCAAGCTCATTATTAGTGTCTGTGATAGTTAATTTTGTGTCAACGTGGCTAAGCCACAGTGCCCAGATAGTTGGACAAACACATCTGGATGTTGGTGCGAAGGTATTTTTAGATGAGATTAATACTAAAATCTTTGAGTAAAGAAAATTACCCTCTGTAATGTGTGTGGGCTTCATCCAATCAGTTAAAAGTCTTAAGAAAAAAAAAATAACCTACCCAGAAGAAAAGGGAACTATGCCATCGGACTGCCTTTGGACTCAATTCACAGTATCAACTCTTTCCTGGGTCTCTAGCCTGCTGGCCAACCTTGAAAATTTTGGACTTTCTAGCCTCCACGATAACATTAATCAATTCCTTAAAAATGCTCTTTCTCTCCCTTTTCCCTCCCTCATCACTCTCTCTCTCCCTCTCCTTTTCTCTCTCCCTCCCCCATGTGTGTTTATGTTTTCATTCTCTTTGAAAATGAAAAGGCAGTACACAATAGAGATCTAATGTGAAAAACTGTTACCATTGCCAATTAGTCAAGTAAAATGGCATCGTAGGTTCGTTTTGGAATTAATACACTTGTCATAGACACATGTTTAGTTAGATAGTCATCACGAGTCCTGATATTGTTTCTTTGTATTCTAAGTGTATCATTTTAAAATTATAATTATGAAAAATGAAGTAAAATTTTAAAAGGCTCCCTCCAAAAAGTCAAATGGAAAAACACATGCACATGAACTGAGAGCAGTAAGTCTATCTGAAAATTACTTACTGGACTGGACATCTGCTCATATTGGGCACTATGTTATTCATGAGAAATGTAAAATTTATGGAAACATTCTTTTTACTATGAGACTGATATTCCTCCCATTGGGAGGCCAAATCTATGTCTCCTCCCCTTGAACCTGAGCAAGCTTTTGTCTTAACAAATATAGTGTCAGAAGTGATATAATGTGATTTTCAAGGCAATGCCATCAAAATGCATGTTCCTCTGCCTTGTTCTCTTGAAATCCTTACTCTGGGCGAAGCAAGATGCCATGCGATCTGTCCAACGACCCTGCGATTGCTAGGCTGAGTCCAACTAGTTCACATGGAGAGACCACGTAGAGAGAACTTAAAAATTTGCAGAGAGAGACCCAAACAGTTCCCGGCTGCTCCAATCTCCTAACCCCCACAGACAGTTAAAGATAGTATGTTTAAGAAGTTAATTAATGTTAAATAAGTTCATAAGGTAAAGCCCTAATAGAATAGGAATTGTTTCCTTATAAGAGAAAGAGAACTGAGGAAAAAATTGCGTAGATGATAGAAGCTTTGTTTATCCCTCTTGTGATCAAATCAAAATTGAGAGAAACACGGAGCAAGCAGCAAGGAAAGTTGCTGGAAATCTAGAAAAACAGAACTACAACTAGGGAGAGAAATAATTAACCTGCAATGGTAGGAAGTAGGAGAGGACAAGACTTGAGGCTGCCTGGTCTGGAGCAGAGGAGTGGGACAGAGGCTGTGGCAGCCGACATCTTCAGATGTCTTTTAAAGGGACAGTGTCCGCAAACGGACTTTCGTGGAGATGGACCTGCTCACTCCGAGCACCAGCACCAGGTCATCCACAGAGGACACCAGGGACTTACTGGGGGACACTGAGTTGTTGGAGTGAGGGCCGGAAGCAAAGATCTCTCCCAGGCAGAGGTGCTTGTGGTTTCCATTGTTCCTTTGTTGAACCCTCCCCACCTCCCAGAGTGCAGATGCAGAGCTCCCATAGCTGAGACTCATCAAACTGGATAACAGAGGTCACTCCACTCAAAGGATTCCCTGAAATTCTACCTCCCCCAACTAGCGGCCCCACCCAAACCACATCCAGTTGTATCCTTTGGAATCCAGTGCACCTTTTTGAGCAGAGCCAAGACTCACAAGACTCACAATGATGACAGCTGGCCTCGGCTTCTGGAGTGGCCTCTTGAGGCAACTATAAGCACAGCATCTGTGGATTGCTTGTTGAAAAATAAAAGATGGCCCCCGAGGGACACAGGCTAGGGCTAAATTTGGCCTGAAGCTTAACCCTTTCAGGACTGTGCCACGAGGTACCTACTACACAAAGCCACACTAATAAGACTGGAAGACTTAGGAGCTTCGCTTAGTATATAGAAACAGAAATAGAAAGGCAGCCAAAATGGGAAAACAAAGAAACAGAAACCATATGAGAGAATAGAACAGAGATCCAGGAATAATGCAGCCAAGTAATCTAACAGATGCAGAGTTCAAAACACTATTTATAAAGATGCTCAATGAACTTAGGGGAAGTGTAGATGAATTCAGGAAGAAATTTAACAAAGAGATAAAAAACATAAAAATGGAAATGGAAATTATAAAAGGAAACCAGTCAGAAATGAAGAACACATTATCTGAGATGAAAAGTATATTAAATGCAATAACAGAGTGAATAAAAAAGAGGATTTAATGCCCTATATTGAGGGCAGGGAAGCCAAGAACATATTCAGAATGGCAAGAAAAAAAAAGCCAAGACTATAATAACAATTTAAGGAGAGTATGGGACACCATTAAATATAAGAATATCTGTGTCTTTGGTGTTCTGAAGGAAAACGAAGTTGAAGAGCTATTTGAAGAAATAGTGATGGAAAACTTCCCTAACCTGGTGAAGGAAATAGACATACAACCCCAAGAAGCTCAGAGTCCCCCAAAAAACAGGAATCCAAAGAGGACCACACTAAGACACATCATAATTAAAATGCCAAAGGTTAAATACAAAGAAAGAATCTTAAGAAGTAGCAAAAGAAAAGCAGATAGTTACCTACAAGGGAACGCCCATAAGACTGGCAGCTGATTTTCTCAAAAGAAACTATGCAGGATAGAAGGGGTTGGCACAAAATATTCGATGTGATTAAAACTCAGGACTTACAGCCAAGATTCCTTTATCTAGCAAAGCTATCATTTAGTGTCAAAGGACAGATAAAGAGCTTCCCAGACAAAAATATAAGCTAAGAAAGTTTATCAATGCCAAGACAGTATTACAGAATGTTGAAGGGACTTCTTGAAAAAAAAAAAAAAGGTATCAAAAACAAGGATAAAGAATAGTAATAACTATAGTCCTATCAACAAGTACCTCAAATGGAAAAGAATTAAGTACTCTACCTAAAAGATAGATTGGCTGAATGGATAAGAAAACAAGACCCCTACATAAGACTCACTTCAGATTAAAAGACACGCAGAGACTAAAAGGAAGGGGATAGTAAAAGATATTACCTTGATCGACCTACTCTATATTGAGCGGAATGAAATAAGTCAGATAAAGACAAATATCGCATGATTTCTCATACATGTGGAATCTAAAGAACAAAATCAACAAGAAGAATGAAAATAAACTCATACATACAGAGAATATTTTGAGGGCTACTAGCTGGGAATAGGTTGCGGGGGATGGTGAAAAAGGGCAAAGGGATTAAGAAGTACAAATGGATAGTTACAAAATAGACATGGAGATATAAAGTGTAGCAAAAGGAAAATAGTTAATAATGTTTTAATAAATATATAAGGGGGACGAGGGGTACTAGATTTAGTGGGGTGATCACTTTGTGAATTACATAGATCTTTAATCACTATGCTGTACAACTGAAACAAATATATTATTGTATGCCAACTATAGTTGAAAAAACGCTCATTGAATTGTACAATGTAAATACAGGCAATTAATTGTCTATTATATTTCAGTAAAGCTGGAGGTGGGGGGGGGGGGACGGGGAGAAGAGAAAGATACACCAGAGATCACTCTGTCTTTGCAAGCACACACAGGAAAGGCCATGTGACAAATAGTGAGAAGTCGGCCATCTGCAAGCCAGGAAGAGATGTTACAACGAACCAATCCTGTCGACACCTTGATCTTGGACTTGTTATGGCAGTCCGAGTAGACTGATAGAGACTTTGAGCCAGAACCAAGCAGCCAAGCCCTCCCCCAATTCCTGATCCACAAAAACCATGGAAATTAATAAAATGGTGATCCTCATTTTAAGCAATTAAATTTTGGTATGATTTGTTACACAGCAATAGGTTATCAGGGTATTGCCCTTGAGGCACTCTATTAGTGTATATGTGTAAATAATTATACATCAAAGTGTTATATTAGTTATATATCAAACTCTATGAGCTAAGAAGTAAGCAAAAAGAGGGCTGAAGGGTTTTTTGAACTGGAAATTTTAAAATATTAAATAATTGACCAGTATCAGTCCATGGCCTGTTAGAAACCAGGGTTCAGGATGATGAAAACTTAGATTGGTTCAAACTGGAAGAAGGGAGATATCACTAAGGGAGATATCACAGAGGCATACTATGGATTGAATTGTGTCCTCCAAATTTCATATGCTGAAGCCCTAACCCACCATGTGACTATGTGAGACACACAGCCATTAAGGGCGTGATTAGGGTTAAAGAAGATCATAAAAGAACTGTTGCTATTATAAGATGAAGAAAAAGCAGAACACTCTCTCTGCCAAGTGAGGAGACAATGAGAAGATACTTGTCTACAAGCCAGCAAGAGGGTACTTACTAGAATATGACCACGTTGGCACCCTGATTTCTTATGTTGAAGCCACCCAGTTTATGCCATTTTGTTATGGCAATCGGAGCTTCACATTTTTTTCCAGGACTTAAGTAGATTGGGCATCAAATTCTTAGTAGATGTAGAAAAAAATTAAAACATATGCATCATTTGTCTGATTCACACATTAGTGTATGAGCAAATCTCAAGGCAGGAGTTATGGTCACTGAAGTGACCATCCCCAGTCCCTAGATCATGGCCTTTTTCTAAGCCACAATTACTGCAAAAGGAAGAGAGGGAGGAAAAAGGAGTTAAAAAACTGGATTATTTTGATAATATAAAAACTAATGCCATCTAGTAGAATCTCTAAGGCAATCCAGAGACAGGAACTTTCCAAACAGATCAAGAAATGAAATGAGATCTGCCAAAATGGAGAGAGCCTCTGAATCACTGGGTTAACCAGTATTGCCAGTGTGCGAAAAGCTGTTTTGATTCTTCGCCTGTGCTTTAGACCACTCATTCCCAAAATTTTGTTCTTACTCATTATTCCCCAATAATTATTCAGTGCTGCTATTGCTTTCCAGTCTCCAGAACAGCTCTTTCTCTGCTGACTTCAGTGTTACTCCATAGGTTTCCCTACAGTCACTGTTCAATTCTTAAATGTTAATTCACATCTAGTTTTGGACATTTATAAATACAAAGTATAAAAAAATGCAGCTCATATGTCATTTTAAAAGAGTTTAAAACGTTTTAAAGGCCAACCACATGCAAAATAATCATTAAGGAGAAAAAGGCCATTAATTGTGTACCAGAGAATTCAAAAGAGAATGCAAAAGGGAAGTGAAAGTTAAGCAGAAAATGAAGTTCGAAATCAAGATTTCTTTGTTCTTATGACTGTGAGCACTCATTTATAATAAATGAATTCTTTAGTGAATTTACTCAAAACCTAATTTTCATCTGGTCTTTTTACTGTAATCCAATGCCAAGATGGGAAGATAGACCAGGCCAAATCTTAATGCCCGTAACTTCTCCTCCTCTGATTCCATAATTTTAGGGCAGATTTGGACTTGCCAGTTTGACAGTCTATACCAGGGGTCCTCAAATCCCAGGCTAAAGACTGGTACCAGTCCACGGCCCATTAGAAACCAGACCACACAGCACGAGGTGAGTGGCAGGTTAGAGAGCTAAGCTTCATCTCTATTTGCAGCAGCTCCTCAGCACTAGCATCACCGCCTCATAGGAGCACCAATATCTGGTGCAAAAATTGTTGGGAACCCCTGGTCTACAGGGTTTTATGGGGGAATAGAGGATCAAACTGAAATTTTAATTTCCTTTAGACTGAATATTACTTTATAGTGGTTTCATTAAATCTTATGTGTAACTCGAGGAGTCATATTCCATAGTTTCCCCCAAAGTTATTTTTATTGAGATGAGACTATATTTCCAAATTTACTCTTTTATAAAGACTTTCTACTGAATCTCTTATTAGATCTCTGCAGCAGTGGAACCTGTTGGAATGTGGATTATGTGTGAGGAATGAATACTCATTTCTGAATATGACCCAATTCCAAATGTGTGCTAAGAGCTGGGTGCTGCATTGCAGAATAAACTAACATACTACAGTGTCCTACCTACCCGACACATAACAATTTTGTGTGTGTGTGTGTGTGTGTGTGTGTGTGTGTGTGTGTGTGTTTTCCTTTACATTTCTAATGCAGCTAGATTTTAGCTTCTGGAAGGAAATAGTTTCTGGGCTCTGAAGACTCCACATGGGTTTGGTCCATCTCTACAGCACTGACATGCTAATTTGATAGTAGTTCCTTTGCGAGTTTGTGGCCCCAGCTTTATGTTCATCAGGGCTTCAATTGCATTTCTTATAGCATTCAGCTTTGGGGCACTCTAGCTTTTCCCTGCAACTCACATGGCAATGCTATTCACTCATACCATATCCTCACTCCTCACCCTCTATTCCCTGACAACCTGTGAATAACGAGTGAGTCTTCACTGGGTGATTGCTTTGTGAAGAGACATGAATAATTTATCTGATAATCATGGTCATCTATCAGACTATGCATTTTTTCCTAATAAATGATTTTTCTATGTTTGCTTAAAACTTATGCTGAATTTTTCATCAGTTGGATGAGTGCTTTCTGGCATCTGTTTTTAATGTCAACTAACATTTTTTTATGGAATGAAACCTTGAGAGATAAGAACAGAAAAACGGGGTGCTTAAAAAAATTATCTTTCGGAATGAGGGTTCTCTGTGCCTAAATTATAAGGTTTCTGGAAGTTTCAGAGTAATTTCACTGTTTTCAAATGTTTCGTTCAAATGATCACATGCTGCTCAGCATATTGTGCATTTGCACATTTCTTGAAAAACCAATTTGTACTTAGTGCT
Organism: Rousettus aegyptiacus; assembly: GCF_014176215.1. Taxonomy (NCBI): domain Eukaryota; kingdom Metazoa; phylum Chordata; class Mammalia; order Chiroptera; family Pteropodidae; genus Rousettus; species Rousettus aegyptiacus. Next base: position 153,024,637 of record NW_023416284.1, read on the forward strand.
TTGAAAGGTGGGAATCATGGGAGCTGAGTACTTATATTCAAGTATTTTCAATGAGTAACAGCTGAAGGTCTAAGCACTAAAGTTTCCTATTTAAATGTCAAGCTTCAAACCTTAGGAAGCAAGCTAATATGTCTGAGAATATTAAAGGCATAAAAGAATATTTATTCACTGGGTGATTACTACTGAGTAAATGGAAGATTAAATAAAATACACAGTATAGAGCAGGACATTTTAAATAATTATCTTATAAAACAAGATACAACTTATATATTTCTAAGGAAGTCTTTAATATTGTAAAAAAATCATCAGTTTCATAAGTACTTTAATATAATTATCAGGTTTAATACATCTTTAAATAACTGAAAATTCAGAATTTTAACCTATTTAAAACACATGTTCAACCTAAAGTATTTTTACTTTCTAGAAAATTAGTAGGAACAAAATGAAAGTAAATGCATTTAGTTCTTTAGTTTATATGTAAATGAGAATTATATTTGGTAAATGTGTTTTGCTTTTAATGTATAACAATCATTTTGTCTTCTTTCATTTAAAAAATATAGGATCTAGTGATACTCAAGTAATTATATTACAACTGAGTTTTTGACTAAAATGCAAAGATATAAAGAGAAATCTAATATCTTATTTAAATTTGTATCATTAGTGCATAACAAAGTATTTGGAATATATTAGATAAGTAACTAACTGTTGCATACATGTTTGACAATGGCAAATAAATAGAACTATGCAATTTTTCCATTACCAATGGAACAGTGAAAATGATAACTTAAGGATAAGGAATTGGCAAGGCTTTGTCCAAAATGGATTGGATTCAGGAAAAATGTGTGTCAAACAGTACAGATAATGGTCCAAACTTTAAAAATTAAATTCTTGCTTTTAGCAAAAATGTTAGCATTTAACTTAGAAAATAATAATATATGAAATTTGTATAGTGTTTTATAATTTAGAAAGGAACTTCACATTATCTTATTTGCTCCTTCCTCCTGGAATTTGGATATTCATATTTTATTTAGTTATTCTATTAATTGAAGGATAGCAGACATTCAGGAAAAGGCATAAGGAACTCTTAAGTGAACAGCATATTTTTTTTTTTACATATAGATAGGCCTAAGTAAACTACACCAATATCAAGATATAAACCATTTCTAGAATGTCATAAGCTTTCCACTACTCTTTATCTATTATCATTGATTAGTTTTGCCTGTTTTTATATTTTGTGTAAACAGAATCATAGAATAAATACATCTTTGTGTATGACTACTATCTGTTGACATAACATCAGTAAGTTTCATCCATGTTGTAGCATGCTATTTTTTATTGTTGCATAGATTCTATTGTATGAATATACCAATATTTATCCATTCTCCTGTTGACGTTGTTGTTTGCTGTTTTGTGCTATTATTAATAAAACTGTGAACATTTTGCGTGTATCTGTGTGTGTGTGTGTGTTTTATTGTAACTGGTAGCAGAATTACTTAGTCATAGGCTGCACATATGCACAGAAGATGCTGAACAGTTTTTCAAGGTGGTTATATAATTTTATATTCCACCAGAGCAACATGTGTTTCACTTCCTCCAGATGCTTGCCAATGCTTCATACTGTCAGTCTTTTTAAATTTCAACCATCAAGTGAATATGTAGTAATATTTCATTAAAGAGTATCCCTGTTTTACAAATGAGAAAACTAAATTTAGAGCAGTTACACGGCTTACCCATAAATGCATTGATAGGAGAAGCTATGACCCCTACATTGGTTTCCTTGCTTTGCTTTTTCTATTACATGATGCTAATGTTTTACCTTTGTTCTCTCCTTTCCTTCTGTCTTTTCTTGTCTTTTTAATTTTCATTTAAAAAATTTCAAACATGCAGAGAAGGAGACAGGGCTATAAGAAAGAGCCCTATAGCCATAACTTAGATTTAATAATTATTAACACTTTGCCATATTTAATTCATGCATTCTTTACTAAAGAATGTCCTCTTATCATTTGGCCCTAGATGTGAGAACAGTTGGGAAATTACATGGCAGAGGGGATAATTAGGCCCAGACTCCAGCCATTAGACTGAAATAGTACTTGACTACCTATAGCAAAAATTGTAGCAATGCAGTAGAATGTATGAAAACATTGTTAAAATGATGGGAGGAATTGGGAATATACAGTTGTAAAATTTTTATACTATATGTGAAACAGTATTATTGTAAGGTAGGTTGTGATTAAAGATAAAAGATATGTATATATAATATGTAACTACTGTTACAATATATATAGTTATATATAACTATAGTTATATAGTTACATATATAACTATGTATATATTTTATATATATATATGTATATGTATATAACTAATAATATGGCAATAGTGGAGATAAAGTAAAGCCTGAAAAACAATTTACCCCAAAGACAGAAAAAGAGGTAAATTAGAACAAAGAACAGAATGGAGAAAGCTAGCAAGATGGTAAGTTTGCATTTAATGACATCAACAATTACATTCAATATGAAAGACCTAAACTCCAATGAAAGAAAGATTGGCTCAGAAGCAGTTGATTTAATGACCAATTTAAAGAAAGATTGGATAAAAAGACTCACCTACATGCTGTCTATAGAAACCCACATTAAATACAAAGATATATAGGTTAAAAGTAAAAGGATGGAATAAGATATACCATGCAAACATTAATCAAAAGAGAACTGGTATGTCTATATTAATGAATGACAAGGTAGACTCGAAAACAAAATATGTTACCAGGGATAAGGTGGGATGTTATGTACATGTGATGGGACTAATTTACCAAGAAGGCTTAAAAAACTAACAGTGGAGTCTCAAAATGTGTGAAGCAGAATTAGGCAATCTACAGTATACTTGTAGATTTTATCACTCTGTCTCAGTAATTTATAGAAAAAAAGACAGATTGTCAGTATATATAAGACCTGAACAAGATTATGCACCAACTTGTCCTAATTAATATTTATAATATTAAATATTTATAGATTAGTCCACAAGGAACAGCAGAAGGTACAATCTTAAAGTATATGTGAAACAATGACCAAATAGTCCATATATTAAGTCTTTAAAAAGGCTGAAAATATAAAAAATTCTCGGATCATAATGGAATTAAACTAGAAATTAATAACCATAATATAACTAGAAAACCCTCAAATATCTGGAAATTAAATAGCACATTTCTAAATAAGTCAATGGTCAAAGAGGATACCAAAAAGAAATCAGAAAATATTAAACCTATTTCTTGAGCTGGGCCGTGGTTACATGGAGTTTCACTTTGTGAAAATTCACAAGCTGTACCATTTTGTTTTATATTTTTTTATATATGTGTTATATTTCTCAACAAAATGAAATTTAAAATGGAGTGGACAAATTCCTAGAAAAATATAATTTGGCAAAAGAGTCAAGAAGAAATGAAGGGAAGTTGGAGAAAGACTGCAGCTGTAATGGGCAGCCCAGTTGGGTAAATTCTCAAGCCTCTGACAAAATCAAATAAGATAGCAAAGGAAAAAAAAAAACAAAACACAGACAAAAGCTACAACAAACTAAATGATATGTTATCATCACAGACTCCAAAATACCAGTAGGTGTGGCCAAACAGCAACAATAATCAGAGTGCCCAACAAGAAGCGAAGGTAAAGCAAAACGACCTTTGATAATCCCAGAAATTGAATTGTCAGTGGGTATTCATCTCTAAGGCAGAGTTCCTACTCAACATAGGAAGCTCAGCAGGACAGTCTGAAAGAACAGAGAAACCTACTACAGAGTTGGTGTGCAAGAGCAAGGGGAACACAAAATTCAAGTGGTACCTGGGGTGATACGGGTTGTAGGAACAGGCCAATCAAAACTCTATTCCAGGACAAAGCCCTACGAAGAGGAGAATGTACTAAGAGAATCTAAATTGAGCAAGACAGGGACAAAGTAGCTAAGAAAAGGGACAGCACAGATAAAAATGGGGAAGGAGAGTTACAGGAGACACACCTCCTGTCGTATTTTTGAACACTTCAGAATAACCACAGAAGAGGGAGCCCTAGAGCCATGAAGCTAGGAGCTTCTCCTGACCCACACGTCCCTGTCTGAGTTCAGGAAAACCCACCTTATATTTAAGCAATAGAAAAGGATGGCAGTCAAATCTTGAACAAAGTTATATAACAAATTTATGTAAAGGTCTCTCTTTCAAGCAGACTAGAAAAATCTTTATGCAAAAAAGATCTTTATTAAGTAGTAAAACTTTATTGTTAAAAGATCATATGACACATGACAAAGATGATGTGGTTGTGTGAAGTTTATTAGCATCCACTGTTTTAAAGTATCTTCCTCTCCAAAATTAGATATCAGACTAATATAATTACTATAATATACATAAAACTCAGAAAGGTGGAATTTTTGCTTCATGGTTTCTCATAGTTAAAATGAATTGCTGGGCCAGTAAAATAACTTAAAACATTTTAGGAAACTTTTAATAATAGTAGAGAAGATAGAAGAAGTTTGCATGGCGAAGGATAACAACATAAACCTAGCTCTATTAAATTCAGGAGTGTGCATCATTAATGTAATTATTTCAAGCCGTGACTGCCCAGAGGAAACATGGTCTGTGTCACTACAGAAAACAACATAGCAATAGCTTATGGCCATTGTTCAGATTAACAACTCTACAAAAACTCATTAGTTTGGGCTTTCATGTTCTTTCTTCAAACACCTATGGTGAGTATAATGAAACTGAACTAAATAGCCAAAAGAAATAGACATGTGCTTTTACAAGTGCAGTCGTAGGTAGGGTTCAGTTTGTGATTGACTACGTACGAAGCTTTTGACTATGCTGCCTGCTGGGTCCTACAGAGTTTCCATTTTTTTTCAGGCTCAAGTTCTAAAATTTTCACCTAACTTTTTTGCTTTCCTTTTAAATTCTGTTTGTTGATGAATCTTTATAGAAAAAAAGATGTATTTTTTTTTCAGTTGGGGACCAGAGGGCAAATGCATAGTCCTTCTACATGCTTGGTTCATAATATGTGCAAAAAAAAAAAAAAAAAAAAAAAAAAAAAAAATCTGCCAGTGAATGAGTTTAATACATATTTGTTGAACACAGTTAGAGAAATTTCAACTTCATCCACTCCTCAAATGAAACTGGAAAAATCAGAAGAAAATCAACAACTTTTTCCAAGGGTTCACATAATCTCAACTCTCAACATCAACTCACTATTGTTTCTAATTTTGTACTCCCTTCCCAGCCTCAGGCATTACTGCAATGGTGACTCCTCTCCAGGTTCTCCTAATTATTCAGTTGTAGATGCTCCCATCCCTCTCTACCTAACCCTGTGGGAGTTATAGGTCCTTCTGCCCCAACAAGAAATTTCTGTGTAACGCTGATTTCAGTTACCTTAGATAATTGGATTTCTAAGAGTTGAATGTTTGGTACACTCAAAATAGCTATATCCTTTTAGGAAGTCATGTCACATTCCTCAAGGAGCAGACTGAGGTATTTGTATGACACACCCCTTCCTCCCATGTTTAGACTTAGTAACAATCACCCTGTGTCCTGAGAAGACACAGATCTTTGAGAGTTTCCTGAAACTGGAGTTGTGTAGAGTACTCTGCCCTGGCCTTAGCCAATCTTTATTACTCGAGACCCTTAACCCTGATATTTACACACATGACCATTAGTTTTAACTTTTCTTCATTTTCTCTTCAAACTGTCTAGAGAATCTTTATGGACAAATAATTCCACTGGACTGCTAAATGACCCAAATTTCCTAAAATGAATGGTCCTTGAAAGTAAACTCATCATTATTACCATTATCTACCCAAGGTGTTTAGAAATTTTCCATTTGAGTAGCATGCTAACTTTACCATTTTGTTAAACACTAGAACTATTTTACCTTTCCAATTATTTTTCTTTTACTCTTGGAAAGTAATTATTAATATTATGACTATGAAGCATTATGAAGTTATTAGAGTGGCTTATTCACATGATATCAGTCCCCTTTATTCTTAGTCATACCATGTTGACATCCATTTTGACGTCCGATTCCTTATGGCCTTTGCCTCACTTATCTAATTTTTAAATCATGTTCCAGAGGTTTAGGTTTTTCAAGCCAAGATGATCTTACAATAATTCTCAGTGGTTTAACATTGGTCAGTCAAAACAGGAACTTTCACAGCTTAAAATTGTTGCAAGGATTTCCGTGATAGAGAAAAGTGAGCCACAAAATAAGAGTTGGTGTTGTGAGTTTCGTACTGCTTGACTATTTTTTTTAACTGCACTGCTAGAGGCTTTTTATTTTATTTTTTTTTAATTTTCCCTTCCATGCATATAAAAATCCCTGCACTACATTCATAGTAACAATCTGTGATTTTCCCTATTTCTCTTTGTGCTCATATAATAATTTACTCATACACATGTGTACACATATAGGTTTTAACAAAAAAATAGGCTCATTCACACATTTTTGTGAATAGTGATTGTTGCATTCACAAATACTTCATGAAAATCCTTCAGGTAAGTTCATAGAGCTCTGGATGTATCGTAATTAGTTAGTCCTCTGTTAACGGGCATCTGCTTAGTTTCCAGTTTCTCATTAAAAATGATGCCATCATAAATATCCTTGTACCAATGTCTTTCATATGAGTGTTTTTATTTCTGTAGGAATCAATTTCTAAGAGAGGGATTGCTGGGGCTAAAGGTGTAAGTATTCTTAATTTAATAAATGTTGCTAGATTATTTTCTGACACTTTGGTTCTCTGCCAACTATACATAAAATTATCATTCTAGACGTTTCCCTTCTTTTAGAGCACAAAATTTTAAGTTGCTATCTTAATAATTTTCCAATTTTCAATATTTTGAAAGGATAGATTATAACTGATAATTAACATTGCTTTGCATTATACATCATTCAATATAAACTTTATGTATCCAAGCATTATACTTACTTTTAATTTGCCAACCTTATCTGCACTAGCAATTATGCCATCAAATAAAAAAAAAAAAAAGAGAGAGGTGAGGGGGAAATTAAACAGATGGCCTTTCCTACTATTTTCTTACTTAATATCTTTAAAACTAAATTTACTACCAAAGTTACTATAATGTTTTCAGATCTTGCCTTGTGGTATTCAAGAATTAGCTCCCTTCTCTATCTCTATTCTAAAAAAAAAATAGTTTATTGATTAGGGATTTTGTTTAAATTGAAATTAAAGAGAATGAGAATAAGATGAAGCTACATAGTAACATCGTAGTCATAGTGAATTCTCAATATAAGGGATTCCAAAAGACAGCAGATTTTCACTATTTTCCATACATCTTATATGCAAAGGCAAACTGTTTTAAGACAGTCTTTCTTGAAGAATACTTCAAAGATAGATATCATCTTTGAAGTACTGGTTAATTATGATTATAGATCAGATTCAAAAGGAGGTCAGACTTGTTTCACTGATATATCTATGGAAAAAGAGTAGCTCAGGACTAGCACATTCTCTTGATATCTTAAAATAATGTTTTAAAGTACATATGTGTGTTAAGTTTCCACTGACTGCATAATAAATATATCATCTCCATCAGTATTCCATATTACTTAAAACTCTTACCAAGAGTTCTTTTAACAAGAAACACATATTTAGTGCCTAGTATGCCCACAGCCCTTGCTCTTCATCTCATTTAATAAGTTTGTTTTTAAAATGCCAGTGGAATTCTAGGAAAGAGATCAGCTGAAACTTTGATCAGCCTTCTGTGCCTAAATGTAAATTAAGCTTCAGTAACTTGACACAGAATATTAGAAGCATAATTTAGACTAGCATGATCCCAAGAAGTCATGTTGGTCAGTATCCTTGTTTTACATTGGAAAAAATGAGGCCAACGAACATTCAGGTACTGATATCACAATGTTAGTTGCTCATGGTACCATGCTAATCGACATTCTGTCCTAATGTTCTTCACTGCTCTATGTAATATGATTAAATGTGAAAAGAATTATTTTAGGTAAAGCTCTAGACGGTGAAATATAGAACAGGGGTTTCTTGGAAGGAGAACAGAAAAGATCAAAGCAGTTGGTTCCTTAAGGAAAATTAATAGCAGATAAATAGGCAGGCAGGGAATGGAGAAGAGGTACTGATAACAAATTTCCTAAGCAACAGCTTTATCCATGACCGATGCTACAGGCATAAGCATTTTAAAACAGCATTAACCCTATTGTCAAGACCCTCTCACAAAGTAAAAATAGTGTGGATGGCAGCCTTTCAAGGTTACACCCTTTCATCTACTCTCTACGGCTGTTTTATACAGTCAAGATGTTCTGTATTATTTTAGCTTTGCTCTCATTAAAGTCTCATAAACTTAATTATTTAATATTCCTTAAGCAACACAGCTTGAAATAATTATTTCATTAGAAAAATTTAGCAGTGTTCATTCTAACTATCTTGAATAGATTCTGGTCTAAAAGTCACTGAATGTTTTAGGTGTCCTTTTTTCCATATGTAAATCTCTTCATCTTCACATTTCTTATAGAAGTGTATTTCACATACCATTTAAGGAGACATAAAAAATATCTCGCATGTAGTAATTTTGATGGATGTTCCTTATTAGTATAAATCGCAGTCTAGAGATGCATACTATCAATAAATACTCTGAAGTATATGATATGTGGTCTTAAATTGTTTTGAGCATAGCATTTCGTTTATAATAGATCAATATGTTTATTTAATAAAATTAATTGAATAAAGCGACTGCTAATCTAGCAATTTAAAGAGAAATCTTTAAAGAGAATTTTAAATAAAATCAGACCCTAAAATTTGTTACTAAGATATTTAAGTTTTAAGATTGCTGCATTGTTACTTTTCTGCTAAAAAACTTTAATATTACAACCTACAGGAGAAAGTCTGAATCATTTGGCCAGTCAAGCTCATCTTCCAGGTTTTCCCTTAAACAAAACCTCCACTCTAGCCAGAGGCTTCCTTAAACTCTTTCATTGCTCCTTGTCTTCTCACTCTGCTCAGGCTGTTTTCAGTATGCCTTCTCTTGCTCCATCCTGGGTGGTTCTGGCTGTTTTGCTCAATTCCTATCCCTTTGGGATAAAAATCCTGTTCCTCTCTTGATCACTAAGCTCAAGGTATTTTATCCTTCCTCCGAATCTTCCTATCACCAAAGGCTCTTGATATTTCCCAGGACTTACAAAATATAAACTTGTACTTTTCTCTTTTTTATTGTGCAGCTTTTACCACTTGGGTCATATTGTAATCTCCTCGAAGGTAGGGAACAATTCTTATATTTGATGTCTCACCAGAGTGGACTCTCATATACTTGTTATCAGTTTGAAATTTATGTCATTGTCACATGATCCTATAATGTGGAAGATAAACAAAGATAAACAAGAAAATTATGTACATAATTTTCATGTACAGCATGTTTATGAGTTTAGATATCGATCACTGCTTATATTGTGTGAATAATAAACATAAATAAGGGATGTAAAGTGGTCTATATAACATAATCACAATTTTTATCCAACTATAAAGCTATTTTAGTGGATGAGAAATATCGGCAATATATATACACGTGAGTGTTAAAATATATTATACTTGACTGGTAGAGTTGTTGTAAAGATGAAATGTGCATACAGGTACTTTGAAAATGATAAATCACTATACAAAAGCTCAGAGTATTTTTGATAATTTTTCTTGGAGTTATTCTCTTTTCAGTAATGACATTAGGTATATTCTCTGTACTCAGCTAAACCTGTTACTTCTATTCCTCTGTTTTTTGTTTTTGTTTGTTTGCATTTAACTCATTAGTGAGAGGACTGGACTTTTTTATATCTTGGTGAGCCCAGGGCTAAGACACTACTCAAAGTATGCCTGAGCCCTGATTCAGCTTACTTTCCCAGAGTGCAGATACTGCTTCAATGTGAAGTTTGGGTCAAGGACCAGCAGGACTAAAGTTTATAAACGATTCTTTAACCAGAGGGACATGAATAGTTTGAGCAAGCTCTTCCAGAATGTTATAAACTCCAAACATTAAAAAAAAAAAAAGTTAGCAAAAGAAATAGAGCTTTTTTGAAACCTAGACACTTTGCAGATTCACCAGCAGATAAGCAAGCATCCCTTATTACCGACTGAAGGGCCCAGAGAATCAAGTGTGCTAAATATGCTGCATCTGCTCCTGCTCAGTATGGTCTTCTGCTCCTATAGATTTTTACATCCTTGGTTATATAAATCAGGAACTTAATGTAATCTCATCTTACTTGTATGTATGTTGGTGTTGTCTTCCTATAATCCTTAGCCCAACTGAAATACCCTTCCATTTGCACACTCAAGTGCCTTTTCTGATTCCTGTTAATTTTCCAGTCAGTAGTTTTATATTCATTGTATACAATAACTTGGGTATATTTTTCTGTGTACATATGACTCTAAATGCCAAAATGAAGAAAGTAGAATTATATGTTATATGTGCTAAAAATTATCATATAGAATAATATTCAAAATACATAACTGTGATTAAATTTGAGTTCACTGATGAGTTCGCTAATAGCTCTTTTTAGATAGGCACAGCCTTCATCTACAAGAACCTAAACTTCCTTGATATTTCACATATCTACTTGTTAAATGGTTTTTCTTATGTCCAAAAAACATGTTCGCCAATTGGTAAAAACAATGAAGGATACAACAAAATTTAATTGTATTTGTTAGACAATGCATTTAGATTCCCAACATGAACTCAAGGACATGTCCATCTAGGCACATTAAAAATTACTCAGAAAAGGGTGCAGGAATAGGGAAATTCAAAGCTGACAGACTAATGCCAGATACAGTAATAAACAACCATATGATTTCAGTTATATAACACAAGACTGAGTTCTTCCTCAGGTCATGATCCAACATGGGTTGATAGGAAGGAGCTTTTGCTCTTCACAAATTCAAGTATTCAGGCTCTAGGGGCACCAGAAAAAAGAAAAGAAAGCTCGAAGAAAAGCACACCTGCTATTTACGGTTTAGCCTGCTCACTTAACACTGGTTAAGTTGATTAAATGCCCTGAAACATACTTAGTCCAGGAAAAGGAAACATATCCATTCTAATGAATACTTTTTTTAAGTCAAAATAATTTGATGATAGTAGCTCAATATTAATTTGAAAGTTTTGCTATGAGGAACATTAACAGAAAAATGTAGGTAGTTATGGAGATAATATGGAGATCATTTGACCAAAAATTGCATTTTGGTATCTATCTGATTTCCAAAAAAAACTAGTTAATTATATTTGATGTTGTAAAAGAAGTATTATATTTTAGAGATGCTCTGTAAGAGATGAACTTTAGAGTCTTAGCAAAAGGCTAAATATAAATGTTTTATTCAATAAAGAATAGCAGATATATATTCTGATAATAGCAGTTCAATGCTTAAATCCTGATTAGTAAACTTTTAACAGCCAACATTTTAATAACTGTCTCCCCCAATGTATCTCAAATGCACTCTATTAGCAAACACGACAGTCCAATTATTTCCATGGCACTTAGCATTGCATGGTGGCCTACTGCCAATAGAAGAATATTGGGTGGGAAACATGCCAAAGAAATTAACTGATTTTAAAAGTTAAAATATTGCTAGTGCTGAAAATTTAGGGTTTATATGAGGCTAACTGCCTCAACTCTGTTTAAACTCATGAGATAAGTAAATACATTGGCACCAACTTAAGTAATAACTCTCTCTTAATATTCTGCTGAAAAAAAGTAGATATCAATTTTGCTACAAAGAACATGTTAGTACAACTTTATGTCACATAAAGGGAAATATTGTCTTATTTACCACTGGAAAATATAAAACAATTCAAAAATACACTGGTAATCCATTATACATTGATCTGGTCTATATTACTAAATCTAGAGTATAAAAAAATCACCCTTTTAAAACAGGAGGAAAATGTGGGAAAATTGGATAAACTATAAAAATGTCTAATGTTGGACTAAACAGGACTTTTATTTCTTTTCTGTCATTTTATAACTAGTAACAAAAAACATAAGTAAAAAAATATAATCTGTTACTCCCGGAAAAGTCTGAATGAGGGAAAAGGTTACCATAGGTATCACAGTGCCTGATCCATGGTAGGAATTTAATAAAGGTATATTGAATGACCAAATGAATAAATAATGCAGCAGAAAGAGGACTGAACTTAAAGTCTAAAGAGCTAGGATCCAGGCTATTCCACCACAAACTAGCCACACAAGAGCAAATAGTAATAGCTATAATTGACTGAATACTTACTAAGGAGTTATAACCACATCACATGTATTACATAATAATCCTGTGAGGTAGATACTATTATTATGTCCATTTTACCCACAAGTAAATTGAAGCACAGAGGAGTTAAAGGACTTGATGATAATAGAGCTGGGTTCTAAATTCAAGCAGTCTGCCTCTTGAGTTGTCGATTTACGTACTGCATTATATCTTCCCTCCATATAATTTTTGGACCTCCTCTTTACTTTCTGAGTCATATCTTCATCGTTGGTGAAATAAAGGTTTTGGATTAGATGTCCTCTAGTGTCCTATGTATCTAAAAAGTTTATCCTATCTAAAATGAATTTGGATTTATATGTGTATTTAGTACTCTAAACTAGAGTTAGCAAACATTTCCTCTAAAGGGTTAAATAATAAATATTTTAGGTTTACGTTTTACAGGCCATATAGTCTGCCACAATTATTCAACTCTTCTGTTGTAGCATGAAAAAAATAAACAACACATAGACTAATGAGCACTGTGTTCCAATAAAACTTATTTACAAAAACAGGCTGAAGTTTGTCAGCCCACATCTAAACAGTCATATATCATAAAGGAATAGTAAGGCTGGCTTTAGTAAGAACAAATTTGGAAATAATCAGCATTATTGTGCTAGGAGATATCTTAACACATCAGATGTTCGTCTTTTGCCTTCAGACCTACATCATTTAGGACATATGACTGTCTCCCTGATGGTTTCCAGGAAGAGAGACTATACATACTCAAACACAAAATTGATCTATCAGCTTTTCTAAATATAAGCACACATTTGCACATGTGATGTATTTCAAAAAGGTGTAGTCTAGTTTCCAAATCATGGTTAGATTCTCAGGCCTGGTTACATAAGCCTACCGAATATATATTATAGCCAAAATAATATCCATATGCAATAAAACAATCACACACACGCACAAGCACATAGGCACACTCAAACACACAGAAGGAAAACCTTTACACATACAGATTTTTGTTACCACTTTTGCTAAATAGAATTTAGTGAACTATTATTTCTATTAAAAATACATTCCACAGTAAATAGTAGGAAACATATTTGTACCAAAAATATAAGCTATTTCCTTCTATTGTACCTATTAAAGGAACTGAAGGGAAAATTTGATCTAATGTTTCACACTCTGTTCCTTCTGTATAAATGTGATAATTTAAAATAAATTTGATATTTATTCAGCAAAAAGTGTGATACTCTGCTCTGTGCCTAGCACCAGGTTAGAATTTATGGGAGATAGGAATTAGGCAACTTGGCCTCTGTCCTTAAGAAGCTTATACTTAATTTGGGGGAGATGATATTCCCAAAGAAAAGTGTTTATTAATAATACATCTGTTGAATAATGCTAGCATTAAGTAACAATAAAAATTAAAAAGCAATTCAAAATAGTAATTTCTTATATGTAAGACTATATTTATAAATACAGATATAGATGGTATAGAGATAGATATATAGTCAAAGGTGGTTAAGAACTCTTTAATAATTTGGATTAGAGTGATACAGTGAAGTTTATTGGTTGTAAAATTCTTATGCTCAACATGGAGTAATATTACTTGAAGGTAGACTTGGATAACTAAAGATGTGTAACATAAAACTGAAAGCAACACTAACAAATAAAATACATCTAATTAACAAATGAAGGCCATAATATAGAATCAACTAAAACATGTAATTAATTCAAATCAATTTGGGTAGATACCCAGTGAAATGTGTCTAGAGAAAAACAAACTTTGCTAACTCTTCTCAGGACCATTAAATCACAATTATATTTTCCTAGTCTTTTGATCCCATGCCTCCTCTAGCTACCACCCATATTCTCTTTCCCTGTGCGGCGATACTCCTAGAGAGAATAGTTTCCAAAATTTTTCCTCTCAGCATCATTTAAACCTGCTCCAACCAACTTCTGCCTTCATTACTCCACCCAAAACTGGTTATATCAAGGTCACCAAATCCAGAGGTCACTTCTCACATGTCATCTTCACAACTATTTTCATAGTTTTAAAATTCACCTTCTGATTAATACTGTAGACTCTGGGGATGCTTTATTTTAATTATCCTACCCTGAATATTAAAAGTATTTCATTATATGTGTTACCCTCAAAACATGTTTGTTTATGAATGACCAAAGAAATTTCCTTAGTATCTTGGATTTGGAAGATCAAATTAGAGCATACCATAATTTAATAATCATAAATTTAGGTAGTATTCTGTTAGAAAGTTTACATGAATTTCTGAGACTTACTTTATCTTCACAGATTCTTTGGATGTCTACGTATCATGAGGGAGCTTAACTAAAAAGATTAAATTTGACAACAGATATTCAGAGATTTATATATGCATACTGAAATTTTCCATCATTCTGTTTACACTGTATCATAAAATATAGTATATTATAATGAGTCCTGTAAAATGCACTAGGTTCCTTCACAAATTAGAAATAAATTTGTCCAAAGGATTTTTACTTTAACTGATTAAAACAAAAACAAAATTGAGAGGCAAGGCATGGCTGTATTCATTTCTCATCTAAAGAGTATTCTTAAAATAAAAATAGGTGGTAAGAATAATTCACAAACTACCATATTTTACATTTTATTTCACCAAATAAATTGCTCATTGTTCACATTGATCATGTCATTGTTCATAAGATATTTATTTATCAAATGAAAATGAAAGTCTTCTGGCTCCAGCTAAAGTCACTTTTCCAAAATGTAATTGCTATTATATATATCTTATTTCAGTTTCCAATCAAAATCACTAATGAATATTGTAAAATTAAGTTACAGCTTTTTCTCCATTTGTATTGCCGTTATTAATAAAAAAATAAAGCTGCAATTTCTTAGGACCAATGACAATAACTCAGGAACAAAATGGGGGGAAAGGGATCCATGAACATGCATTACAGGTTCTGCACAACAGCTTTCAAAATTAAGTTTGAAAGTGGACTAAGCTTGGTGTTTTGAGAAACCTAGGACTCACTTAACTCCTATTAGCCAGAGGTAAAGTAAGCAATATGTCAAATTAAGTTGTTCAATTTTCTTTTCTCAACTTTTTCAGTGCCCTTTAGGAACACCATTACTGAAAAAGCTATTGTTGGCATTTATAGCATAAAACCTGATTTTGGAAGGTTGATATTGCAATAGCCTAAATATCACAAAATTGAGAACTGTATTGTATTAGTTGTTTCATCCTACTAAAAGGAAAAATGAGTTTGTGGATGACATTTTTAGTTGAAAAGGGAAAGTTTTAGAATGTTTTTAATGGTTGATTTAAAAACTTGCTGAAATTGATGACTAAAAAATAATTTTGTGTGTGTGTATTACCTTTCCTATATTAAATGTGACAGTTATAAGAAAGCAGACCCTTGCATATTGTACTAATCTCACTGAAGCAGAGACTTCTATTTAAATAAAACATAGTGTTAGTCATTTAAAATAATTTAGAAATCTATTCTCCTTAATGTTTTCAAGTTGAGTACAAATCAAATCTATCACCAAGGAAAATGCATAACAAAAGAGTCAAATGTTTATCAGTATGAAATAACCAATCTATCTTTTAAATGAACCATGTAGAGACTACATTTCATGTGAAAAAATTTAAATTGATATAAGTATCAAAGCAATTCCTAGAAAAACAATTATGTCTGAGGACAATAGTTTTCCTACAACTTGCCATGATAAATATCGTTGGTTCCTCCGCATGGAAAATAAGCAGTTGTAGTTTTGTTTTCTTTGTATGTGCTGACATAACAAAGAAAACAACTGGTTTTTCCTTGTCTTTCTAGTGCTGCTTCTTTCCAAACTCATTGGAAAAAAATATATATTTTACTCATTTGGTGAAGGAGGAGATATAGGTTGGAACTAGCTCTTAAACATAAAGAACCATAAGTAACCTAGATCGGATTCTAAGACCATCATATAAAACAACAAACTTGTAAAAATGAATTCATTTCATGTCAAAAATTGAGCTAGTACCTACTTAGATATATTCTTAAAAATCTCTCAGCATTGATTTACAATATGTGTATTCACAAAGCATATGTTGTTATGGACACAGACAGAAAACAATCAAGTCCCACTGTTTCTTTTAAAAATAAATAAAACAAAATTAGCCAGTGCCTCTCTTGATCTATGTGCTCTGCACTCTGATGTTCCGCATGTCTCTCATTAACACTGGTCGGTAGCTTTGCTCCAAAATTTCCATGTATTCAAAGTAATCACTCACTCGAAACCCATGCAGTGCTTCTTCCTGTCAAAAAATATAAAGGAAAATTCATTCTCTTGGGTAAAGACACAAAATTCTAAATAAATAAAATGTAAATAGTTGCTGTATCATTTTTTTCAGCTATGGATGGGGGTTTTATGTTGCTAGTAAATGTGTAATTATTTTTTTATTTAGTAGGCTATGTATGTATATGATAGCAAGAAAGCATGTCCCTATAAAACAAGTGTCTGTTTTCAAAACTCAAAATGTTTTACAGGGGAGAGAATGTTTACCTGTAAATCCCTTTGCCCAGTGCCTCACATTCCATAAGCACTGAAAATGCTACTAGTGGTAGTAATAATAACATTTTAAATTAACTGACGGTCTCTGAAATGCTTGAGCTAGATTTCTTGATCACACTGAAAATCTATAATATAAGTATAGATGAGCCCATCAAAGATTATTGACTACAGTGTCTGCTCTTCAACCCCTTACCAAGGAATTCATCTAAAATATTAAGATATTTAGATATTACTGTCTTTCTTGCATCTTCTCAGGAATATTCCTGTTATGGAAAATGCGCTCCATCTATACTTTCAAGCATTATTTGGATCAGTTAAAGTTTTCTAAAATAATTTCCAGTAGATATGCTTTTTAGAGATACTGAAAGCCCTATAAATTTGGAATTTGAAATAAATACAAGGACTCTCAGGGTGGCAAAGATACAAAGCACAAAAAGATCAAGCGTGCTAATGTGACATACCATGGTTTTATGGTTTTAAGATTTTAGGACCAAATTTAGGTATTTTTTGATATGCTCTTCTCTAAATATTTAATTATTAATGTATTTAAAAGGTAATTTTTTTAAAAGATGTAATAGCTCTCTGTAAAAGAAAGTATGGAGAAAAGTCAGTCACTTTGAGTGAGTTAAATTGGAACAAAGAGTTGATTCTTATTAATAGTCACCAGAAAGCATATAAAAGTTGACCACAAAAGGTGTAGAATTTATTAAACACTGAGGT